>NC_133800.1:37564306-37619306 GCF_043250625.1 Sebastes fasciatus
GAGAGAGGAGAGAGGAGAGGAGAGGAGAGGAGACGGAGGAGAGAGGGGAGAGAGGAGAGAGGAGAGGGAGGAGAGAGGAGAGGAGAGGAGAGGAGAGGAGAGGAGAGGAGAGGAGAGGAGAGGAGAGGAGAGGAGAGGAGAGGAGAGGAGAGAGAAGAGAGGAGAGGAGAGAGGAGAGAGGAGAGGAGAGAGAGGAGAGAGGAGCAGGCTGGAGGAGAGAGGAGAGAGGAGAGAGGAGAGAGGGGAGAGAGGAGAGTAGAGGAGATAGGAGAGGAGAGAGGAGAGGAGAGGAGAGGAGAGAGAGAGAGGAGAGGAGAGGAGAGGAGAGACGAGAGACGAGAGGAGAGGAGAGGAGAGGAGAGGAGAAGAGAGGGGAGAGACGAGAGGCGAGAGGAGAGGAGAGAGGAGAGGAGAGAGGAGAGAGGAGAGGGGAGGGGAGAGAGGAGAGGGAGAGAGGAGAGGAGAGAGGAGAGAGGAGAAGAGAGGGGAGAGACGAGAGGCGAGAGGAGAGGAGAGAGGAGAGGAGAGAGGAGAGAGGAGAGGGGAGGGGAGAGAGAGGAGAGGAGAGAGGAGAGAGGAGAGGAGAGGGGAGGGGAGAGGGGAGAGGGGAGAGGAGAGAGGAGAGGAGAGAGGAGAGGAGAGAGGAGAGAGGAGAGGGGAGGGGAGAGAGGAGAGGAGAGAGGACAGAGGAGAGAAGAGGAGAGAGGTGAGAGGAGAGGAGAGGAGAGGAGACGGAGGAGAGAGGGGAGAGAGGAGAGAGGAGAGGAGGAGGAGGAGAGAGGAGAGGAGAGGAGAGGAGAGGAGAGGAGGGAGAGGAGAGGAGAGGAGAGGAGGAGAGGAGAGGAGAGGAGAGGAGAGGAGAGGAGAGGAGAGGAGAGGAGAGGAGAGGAGAGGAGAGGGAGGAGAGAGAAGAGAGGAGAGGAGAGAGGAGAGAGGAGAGGAGAGAGAGGAGAGAGGAGAGAGGAGAGAGGAGAGAGGGGAGAGAGGAGAGTAGAGGAGATAGGAGAGGAGAGAGGAGAGGAGAGGAGAGGAGAGGAGAGAGAGGAGAGAGGAGAGGAGAGAGAGAGAGAGGCGAGAGGAGAGGAGAGAGAAGAGGAGAGAGGAGAGAGGAGAGGGGAGAGGAGAGAGGAGAGGAGAGACGAGAGACGAGAGGCGAGAGGAGAGAGAGAGAAGAGGAGAGAGTGAGGAGAGAGAGGAGAGAGGAAGGAGAGAGGAGAGGAGAGGAGAGAGGAGAGGAGAGGAGAGGAGAGAGGAGAGAGGGGAAAGAGGAGAGGAGAGAGGAGAGAGGAGAGGAGAGAGGAGAGAGGGGAGAGGGGAGAGGAGAAAGGAGAGGAGAGAGGAGAGAGGGGAGAGGGGAGAGGAGAGAGAGGGAGAGAGGAGAGAGGGGAGAGGGGAGAGGAGAGAGGAGAGGAGAGAGGAGAGAGGGGAGAGGGGAGAGGAGAGAGGAGAGGAGAGAGGAGAGAGGGAGAGGGGAGAGGGAGAGAGGAGAGGAGAGAGGAGAGAGGGGAGAGGGAGAGGGGAGGGGTGAGAGGGGGGTGAGGAGAGAGGAGAGGAGAGAGGGGAGAGGAGTCAGCGAGCTGCTGGAGGAGGAGAAACTCACCATTTCTACATTTATCCATAAAAGATATGTAATATTTAATATATTCTAAATACTAGCTGCCATATTTCATATTAAATAAAAAACAATATTCAAATAAGAAAGAAATTAAAAAGTTCACAGAACACACGTTTTAATAAATGTTCTATAACCTGTAATATTTAATATTAATAACAGAGAGTCTCAGTGAGACCACAGATCTAAATATAGATTAATAAACACATGAAATCAACCGGTATGATGATTTACAGGTTTCTAAAGGTTCAACAGGTTTCATTATTATTATTATTATATATTATTTTCATATGAAAGAAAAGAATATAAGATGAAAAAGTTCCTCTTTCACGCAACACATGTTTTAATACATATTTTATAATATTTTAATATTAATAAGTGTCTCTCTCTCTGGAGGATGAAACCCGGTGAGATCACAGGTCCACATAAAGGTTAAATATAAAACACATCAAATCAACCTGAAGCATTCTGATGTTTATTTATTTACAGGTTTCTAAAGGTTAAAGTGGTTAAAAGACAATAAAATACAGATTCACATGACAGGAATGTCAAATATATAAAAACACCCAGAGGACGAACAATAGGTAAGAAATATTAACATTACAAAAACCACCAGAATATTTTAGATATTAGTGTTCAAACATATAAAAATATAGAGTTAAAATAAAATAAAATAATAAAAGGAAGCAGCAGTAATCACCATGGTTACGGTTTCTAAGAGTCATTTCTTCCCAAATCAAATATTTTAGTTGAGTCTTTCTACGTCTCTTTATAAACAAGTTAAATACATATTCATCATCATCCCATAATAAAACTCAACAGGTTGAATCATTCACAGCTTCAACCTGTAAAATCACTTTAAACATCTCACAGATATTATATTATTATATTCATATTTCAGATAAAAACATGATTTATTCTGCTCAGATTTCTCTTCTCAGCTCAGTGGATTTAATATTATTATTCAATTATTATTATATATTATTATTATTATTATTATTATTATTATTATTATTATTATTAATAATAATAATAATAATAATAATAATAATTCTCTTTTATTTAGTGGATTTAATATCATTATTCAATTATTATTATATATTATTATTATTATTATATATATTATTATTATTATTATTATTAATAATAATAATAATAATAATAATAATTCTCTTTTATTTAGTGGATTTTATATTATTATCTAATTATTATAATTATTATATATTATATATTATATTCTTATATTTTTATATAAACATGATGAGTTCATTGTGTCTCAACAGTTTGAAAATCATCATTTATGAATTAAAACCAAATTAAATTCATTCTGTGTGTGTGTGTGTGTGTGTGTGTGTGTGTGTGTGTGTGTATGTGAGTGTGTGTGTGTGTGTGTGTGTGAGTCTGTCGCGCTCACGAGAGTGTCGACAATAAATGTTTAAAAGCTCATAAATACAGATCAGAGTGAAAGAGAGAATAATAATCCTGTAGAGAGACGACGGGAGAAAGAGGAGGAGGAGGAGGAGGAGGAGGCTGAATGGAGGGATGAAGAAAGCAGCTGTTGTTTTGGTAATCTGTCCTCTAATCTGTTTTCCTGCTCTGTCACTCACACGGCTGCACACCTCCTTCCTCCTCCTCCTCTCTCTCCTTCTCCTCCTCCTCCTCTCCTCCTCTTCCTCCTCCTCCTCGTCCTCCTCAGCTCACATTCCACTGCTACAGGATTTCACTTTAAATATACAAAAATATAGAAGTAAAATCAGACCATTCTTAGAGAGTCTAACCACCAGCTCAGATCAAATATCTCCATGTTTCTCTGAATCAATCAAATCTAAACATGAACGTCGCCTCATGTCATCTCTGAAGTGACGGGGCTCCGCAGAGAGAAACGTTATCGTCTCCCCCGTTCCCTCCGGCCGCGGTCGGGAGGCTGAGGCGGGAAAAGCCAACACTAGGATCAGCATTGATTCATGGAGAGACCTTGGTCTGGTCAGCTAACATTACTGCCAAGCAGCTGAGATATAGAGTGATATTGTGCTTTTAGCTGACATGTGTCTCCTCACTGTGTTGAGCGATGCTCCTTCATGTCTATGTAGAGCGAGCACAAGCGCCAGCAACAGGACGCTGACTTTAGTTGACTTAACGGACACAGGTGAAGCTGTTAACAAGACATTTAGGATTCTTACTAACAGGCCCTTTAACTTTCAGCCCTAATATAATATGTATAATATAAAACATGTTACTCTGAACAACCTCCAGAACACACCAACAGACAGGAAGGGTTTTGAATGCAGGACTTTAACATGTAGGAGGATTTAACAGAGTTACTGAAGTCAAAGGTCTGAATCAGGGCTGTGAAGTTAACGTGATAATAACACATTCACTTATGATTTTGAGGCTCAGTTTTAAAGCTAGAGTGAAGATCCTGCTGTTCTCAGTGTTTTCATCAGTAAACTCTTTAGCTCTTTAGCTAATATCTGTCATTGTTTTGTGTTGTTCATGGATTTACAATAATAAATATATACATACATTTTGCATAAAGCAGCATATTAGTCCACTCCCATGTTGATAAGAGGATTAAAGGTCCCATATCAGCTCATCTTCAGGTTCAGACGTGTATTTTGTGTTTCTATTAGAACATGTTTACCTGCTGTAATGTTAAAAAAACACCTTTATTTTCCTCATCCTGTCTGTCTGAATATACCTGTATTCACCTGTCTGTCTGAATATACCTGTTCTCACCTGTCTGTCTGAATATACCTGTATTCACCTGTCTGTCTGAATATACCTGTTCTCACCTGTCTGTCTGAATATACCTGTTCTCACCTGTCTGTCTGAATATACCTGTTCTCACCTGTCTGTCTGAATATACCTGTTCTCACCTGTCTGTCTGAATATACCTGTTCTCACCTGTCTGTCTGAATATACCTGTTCTCACCTGTCTGTCTGAATATACCTGTTCTCACCTGTCTGTCTGAATATACCTGTATTCACCTGTCTGTCTGAATATACCTGTTCTCACCTGTCTGTCTGAATATACCTGTTCTCACCTCTCTGTCTGAATATACCTGTTCTCACCTGTCTGTCTGAATATACCTGTATTCACCTGTCTGTCTGAATATACCTGTATTCACCTGTCTGTCTGAATATACCTGTTCTCACCTGTCTGTCTGAATATACCTGTTCTCACCTGTCTGTCTGAATATACCTGTATTCACCTGTCTGTCTGAATATACCTGTTCTCACCTGTCTGTCTGAATATACCTGTTCTCACCTGTCTGTCTGAATATACCTGTTCTCACCTGTCTGTCTGAATATACCTGTTCTCACCTGTCTGTCTGAATATACCTGTTCTCACCTGTCTGTCTGAATATACCTGTATTCACCTGTCTGTCTGAATATACCTGTATTCACCTGTCTGTCTGAATATACCTGTTCTCACCTGTCTGTCTGAATATACCTGTTCTCACCTGTCTGTCTGAATATACCTGTATTCACCTGTCTGTCTGAATATACCTGTATTCACCTGTCTGTCTGAATATACCTGTATTCACCTGTCTGTCTGAATATACCTGTATTCACCTGTCTGTCTGAAACGCTCCGTTTTAGCTCATTTCAACGGAATTGCGTTGCTAGGCAACAGTTTGGGTCCATGTTTACTTCCTGTCAGCTGATGTCATTCACATCCACTGCAACAGGAACACATTTAGAATGTTTACGTTTAAAACCGTGTATTGATATAAATATTATGACATCACAAACGGACAGAAATCCTGACGGCTTGTTTCAAACGCAGAGTTTCTGAATACGGGCTGTGTGTTTCTGTATATTGAGTGTTTTGATAGTTTCACAGTATTTATAAAGCACTTAAACCTGATTTATGATATAAAAGACATGAAAATCTCATTTTTTACAATATGGGACCTTTAATGGATGGACAACCCTAATATATAAATATAATTATAATCTTCAGAGACCCTGAACCACCAGAGACCAGCAGAGACCAGCAGAGACCAGAGACCAGCAGAGACCAGAGACCAGCAGAGACCAGCAGAGACCAGCAGAGACCAGAGACCAGAGACCAGCAGAGACCAGAGACCACCAGAGACCAGCAGAGACCAGAGACCAGCAGAGACCAGAGACCAGCAGAGACCAGCAGAGACCAGCAGAGACCAGCAGAGACCAGAGACCAGAGACCAGCAGAGACCAGAGACCACCAGAGACCAGCAGAGACCAGAGACCAGCAGAGACCAGAGACCACCAGAGACCAGCAGAGACCAGAGACCAGCAGAGACCAGCAGAGACCAGAGACCAGCAGAGACCAGCAGAGACCAGAGACCAGAGACCAGCAGAGACCAGAGACCAGCAGAGACCAGAGACCAGCAGAGACCAGCAGAGACCAAAGACCAGAGACCAGAGACCAGCAGAGACCAGAGACCAGCAGAGACCAGAGACCAGCAGAGACCAGCAGAGACCAGCAGAGACCAGAGACCAGAGACCAGCAGAGACCAGAGACCACCAGAGACCAGCAGAGACCAGAGACCAGCAGAGACCAGCAGAGACCAGAGACCAGCAGAGACCAGAGACCAGCAGAGACCAGCAGAGACCAGAGACCAGCAGAGACCAGAGACCAGCAGAGACCAGCAGAGACCAAAGACCAGAGACCAGAGACCAGCAGAGACCAGAGACCAGCAGAGACCAGAGACCAGCAGAGACCAGCAGAGACCAGCAGAGACCAGAGACCACCAGAGACCAGCAGAGACCAGAGACCAGCAGAGACCAGCAGAGACCAGAGACCAGGTCTCTAACTGCTGGGTGTTGTTTCCTCATTAAGTCCTAATTGAGTGTCTCTACGGTGTCACGAGCCAGAGCTGTAAACGGAGCCAAGAGCGCGTGGAGAGGACACACACACACGCTCACACACACTCTCTCTCTCACACACACACACACACACACACACACACACACACACACACACACACACACACACACACACACACACACACACACACACACACACACACACACACACACACACACTCCTCCCTCCTCTCTTTATAGAAATGTTGGAGGAGGTGATTACAGCCCATTATAGAGACAGACAGACAGAGAGACAGGCAGAGAGACAGGCAGAGAGACAGGCAGAGAGACAGGCAGAGAGAGAGAGAGAGAGACAGGCAGAGAGAGACAGGCAGAGAGACAGGCAGAGAGAGAGAGAGAGACAGGCAGAGAGAGACAGGCAGAGAGACAGACAGAGAGAGAGAGAGAGAGAGAGAGAGAGACAGGCAGAGAGAGAGAGAGAGACAGGCAGAGAGAGAGAGAGAGACAGGCAGAGAGAGACAGGCAGAGAGACAGACAGAGAGAGAGAGAGAGAGAGAGACAGGCAGAGAGAGACAGAGAGAGAGAGAGAGACAGGCAGAGAGAGAGAGAGAGACAGGCAGAGAGAGACAGGCAGAGAGACAGACAGAGAGAGAGAGAGAGACAGGCAGAGAGACAGACAGGTAGTATATATAGGTAGAGACCGTCTCACTCTGCAGCACAACTTCTATGAACTCTTTCTATATTTACATCATTTGAACTTAGAGCCTCTTTAAAGTCTCATTTTGTCTCTTAAATGTTTCATTTAATTTGAGAAGAAGAAAAACAACAAGTGGAGTTTTTATTCCTCCAAGAATCTCACTTGTTTGGATATTTGTTAAACTTTTGTCCCTGGAGGACCTCCTCTCTCCCCGGCTCTCTCCTCCTCTCTCCCCGGCTCTCTCCTCCTCTCTCCCCGGCTCTCTCCTCCTCTCTCCCCGGCTCTCTCCTCCTCTCTCCCCGGCTCTCTCCTCCTCTCTCCCCGGCTCTCTCCTCCTCTCTCCCCGGCTCTCTCCTCCTCTCTCCCCGGCTCTCTCCTCCTCTCTCCCCGGCTCTCTCCTCCTCTCTCCCCGGCTCTCCATCCCTCTCTCCGGCTCCAGCTGCAGCTCCTCCCCGGCTCCCGGTCCCCTCTGCCCGGCCATGGGCTCGGTGCTGCCCGGCTCGTCTCTGGGCCTGAAGTCGGTGTTTAAGCCTCACCAGCCTCACCAGCAGCAGCAGCCTCTCTCTCTGGCGGACATCATCACCTCGGACATCCTGCACAGCTTCCTGTACGGCCGCTGGAGGCACGTGCTGGGCGAGCAGCAGCATCACCTGCAGCATCAGCACCAGCAGCTTCACCTGCAGCACGAGGACCGCACGAGCACGGCGCCCAGCGCGAGCCCCAAGACAGCCTTCACCGCGGAGGTGCTCGCGCAGTCCTTCTCTGGAGGTCAGTCAATCAATTAACCAATTAACCAATTAACCAATTAAATCAATTACATCAATTAAAACAATGAAGTCAGAGACGATCTGATCGATATTTGTATCCTAATGAATCATTAAATGTCAGACTGTGGAGCTTCAGACTTTAACTCTCCTCATATTTCAATTTTATTCCAACTTTCTTCATCTGGGAGAAAAATATTTTGTTTTTACTTCATTTGTTTTATATTATTTTGCTTAATAATTGTTTAATAATCGTTGTTATATTTTAAACTAAATTAATAAAATCATCTCCTCGACCTGCGAGGTGATCTACATTATAATTCATTCATTCATTTTTTTACAGTTTAACTTGTTTTTCTGACGATAAAAAGGTGTAAAATGAGTTTAAAGTGGACATCAAGTTTAATTTAATTATTGTTAATTAATCAGCCTTAACAGTGAACTTGATCAATAACTGATCAAACTGTTTGATCACCGTGAACTCAGATCTCAGCCTGCGGGCCGCCGGCGGAACTCTATAAAACCATTAACATTCCTAATTGATTAATTGATTAATGAGCCTGATTAACGGCCACCTGTTGATGGTTAATTAATGCTCTAAAGGCCCCATCGTGTCTCTGATGGTAATAAATAATCTGTTTTATTTTATTTTTTATTCATGTTTCTTTTTTACTTTAATTATATTTTATTGTGTTATTCGTTTCTGTTTCGGGGAGAATTCGTTGTGAACAGTTTGATCGGATCCGGTAGAGTTGTGACCCGGAGTCCCGGTGCTCCCGGTGCTCCTCTACCGGATTATTCCCGTTTATTCTCCTCCTCTCCTCCTCTCCTCTCTCCTCTCTGCGCTGCGGGGAGATTTCATCTTTTATTCTCCTGATGTGAAGAATTCATGAGCTGGTTTCTTTTCTTCTTCTTCTTCTTCTCCGTTTTTAAACTCAGATAATCTTCCACTTCTATCTCCATTATAATCTCTTTTCTCCTTTAAATCACATCGAGTTTCACGCTCCGAACCGCACCGGACCGGACCGTGAAACTCCTCCTGACAGCTCGCTCTTAATCCTGATAATATTATATTAAACACTCTCTCTTAATCTCTATATTTATTATATTAAACACATCGTTTTATTTGATTTATTCTTTATATTTTATTTAGACTTTCTCTTCTTCTCTTTATTATTGCAGATTAAATCTCTCAGTTTGAGTTTATAGTTGACGAATTAATGATATTATTCTGCAGCTCTGCAGCATGCAGGGGGGGGGGGGATTATGTCTCTTATTATATGGAGACATAATAAACATAAAAGACATAATAAACATAATAAAGCGACTGTTGAAGGAGAATAAAAAGAGCATTTAACCTCTTTTCTCGGCTCTCTGCTGAGGCTCAGTGTCACGCTGCTTTCACTGTTTGTGGGAAACTTCAGCTTTACAACATCCTGAACATCCAATAAAACTCACAGAGCTGCTCACCAGACTGACCTAATATCACCACATTATCATAATAATAATATAATAATACTCTTTATTAATATAAAAACACAGTTACAGACTGACCTAATATCACCACATTATCATAATAATAATATAATAATACTCTTTATTAATATAAAAACACAGTTACAGACTGACCTAATATCACCACATTATCATAATAATAATATAATAATACTCTTTATTAATATAAAAACACAGTTACAGACTGACCTAATATCACCACATTATCATAATAATAATATAATAATACTCTTTATTAATATAAAAACACAGTTACAGACTGACCTAATATCACCACATTATCATAATAATAATATAATAATACTCTTTATTAATATAAAAACACAGTTACAGACTGACCTAATATCACCACATTATCATAATAATAATATAATAATACTCTTTATTTATATAAAAACACAGTTACAGACTGACCTAATATCACCACATTATCATAATAATAATATAATAATACTCTTTATTAATATAAAAACACAGTTACAGACTGACCTAATATCACCACATTATCATAATAATAATATAATAATACTCTTTATTAATATAAAAACACAGTTACAGACTGACCTAATATCACCACATTATCATAATAATAATATAATAATACTCTTTATTAATATAAAAACACAGTTACAGACTGACCTAATATCACCACATTATCATAATAATAATATAATAATACTCTTTATTAATATAAAAACACAGTTACAGACTGACCTAATATCACCACATTATCATAATAATAATATAATAATACTCTTTATTAATATAAAAACACAGTTACAGACTGACCTAATATCACCACATTATCATAATAATAATATAATAATACTCTTTATTAATATAAAAACACAGTTACAGACTGACCTAATATCACCACATTATTATAATAATAATATAATAATACTCTTTATTAATATAAAAACACAGTTACAGACTGACCTAATATCACCACATTATCATAATAATAATATAATAATACTCTTTATTAATATAAAAACACAGTTACAGACTGACCTAATATCACCACATTATCATAATAATAATATAATAATACTCTTTATTAATATAAAAACACAGTTACAGACTGACCTAATATCACCACATTATCATAATAATAATATAATAATACTCTTTATTAATATAAAAACACAGTTACAGACTGACCTAATATCACCACATTATTATAATAATAATATAATAATACTCTTTATTTATATAAAAACACAGTTACAGACTGACCTAATATCACCACATTATCATAATAATAATATAATAATACTCTTTATTAATATAAAAACACAGTTACAGACTGACCTAATATCACCACATTATCATAATAATAATATAATAATACTCTTTATTAATATAAAAACACAGTTACAGACTGACCTAATATCACCACATTATCATAATAATAATAATATAATAATACTCTTTATTAATATAAAAACACAGTTACAGACTGACCTAATATCACCACATTATCATAATAATAATATAATAATACTCTTTATTAATATAAAAACACAGTTACAGACTGACCTAATATCACCACATTATCATAATAATAATATAATAATACTCTTTATTAATATAAAAACACAGTTACAGACTGACCTAATATCACCACATTATTATAATAATAATATAATAATACTCTTTATTAATATAAAAACACAGTTACAGACTGACCTAATATCACCACATTATTATAATAATAATATAATAATACTCTTTATTAATATAAAAACACAGTTACAGACTGACCTAATATCACCACATTATCATAATAATAATATAATAATACTCTTTATTAATATAAAAACACAGTTACAGACTGACCTAATATCACCACATTATTATAATAATAATATAATAATACTCTTTATTTATATAAAAACACAGTTACAGACTGACCTAATATCACCACATTATCATAATAATAATATAATAATACTCTTTATTTATATAAAAACACAGTTACAGACTGACCTAATATCACCACATTATCATAATAATAATATAATAATACTCTTTATTTATATAAAAACACAGTTACAGACTGACCTAATATCACCACATTATCATAATAATAATATAATAATACTCTTTATTAATATAAAAACACAGTTACAGACTGACCTAATATCACCACATTATCATAATAATAATATAATAATACTCTTTATTAATATAAAAACACAGTTACAGACTGACCTAATATCACCACATTATCATAATAATAATATAATAATACTCTTTATTTATATAAAAACACAGTTACAGACTGACCTAATATCACCACATTATCATAATAATAATATAATAATACTCTTTATTAATATAAAAACACAGTTACAGACTGACCTAATATCACCACATTATTATAATAATAATATAATAATACTCTTTATTAATATAAAAACACAGTTACAGACTGACCTAATATCACCACATTATCATAATAATAATATAATAATACTCTTTATTTATATAAAAACACAGTTACAGACTGACCTAATATCACCACATTATTATAATAATAATATAATAATACTCTTTATTAATATAAAAACACAGTTACAGACTGACCTAATATCACCACATTATCATAATAATAATATAATAATACTCTTTATTAATATAAAAACACAGTTACAGACTGACCTAATATCACCACATTATCATAATAATAATATAATAATACTCTTTATTAATATAAAAACACAGTTACAGACTGACCTAATATCACCACATTATTATAATAATAATAATCTTTATTTATATAAAAACACAGTTACAAAGTGCTTTATAATAAAAACACATTTAAAACAAAAGGATAATGAAAGGTACTATAACTAAACACATAAAAACCCTAAAGGGTAAAACAACTGAAATGTCATAAAATATAAATAAAATCACAGAAAAGCAAATACTAATAATAAAAGAGACGCTCCAGAGTTTGCAGCCGTTTCTATAAAGTGATGATTTAATCCTCCAGATCTAGCGGACTGACGCTTAAATTTACCTCCAAAAGAGTTTAAACCATCATTTCTTCCTTCACCTGGATCAATTAAATCAATTAAATCAATTAAATCAATTAAATCAATGAAGTCAGAGACAATCTTATCAATATTTTATCTTAATTAATCATTAAATGTCAGACTGTGGAGCTTCAGACTGATGATGGGACTTTTACTTTCCTCATATTTCATTTTTTTTACAACTTTCTTCATCTCAGAGACAAATATTGTGTTTTTACTTCATTTGTTTTATATTATTTTGCTTATTTTTATATTTTATAATTGTTTATTAAGCATTGTTATATCTTAAATTAAAGGTAAGAACATTAAAATGCTGCTGATGTGTTTTTGCATTATAATTAATTAATTATTTTTTACAGTTTTTCTGAAACTAAAAAAAGGTGTAAAATGAGTTTAAAATGGACATAAAGTTTAAATTACATATTGTTAATTAATCAGCTTTAACAGAGAATGAGTATTGAAGGAGAAAAAGATCATTTAACCTCCTTTTCTTCTCTTTTGACCTCAGATCATCATAGATAGTCTGTATAGGAGCTCTGACTGCAAAGGCTCTGTCACTTTGTGTTTTAATAATCTGAACCTTGGAAGTGCAGGAGCGATGCCTCCGAGGATCTCAGAGTGAAGGAAGGAATATTATAGAACAATAATAGATCTGATAAATACTGAGGCGTCTCAGTAATAATGTAATATTGTAAAGTCTCTTGTAAAAGCAGCAGGTAGCCGGCGTGACGAGGATCAGTCAGGTGTTTGTTCAGACTGTTCAATCTGATAAAAGGTGAAAGCAGTTCTGAATGGATGAAATCAATCTGATGTCGTTGTCGTCACTTGGAAGTGATTTTCTTTCAGATTTCAGTCGTCAAAGTTTATTTTTTTAAGAGAAGATAATAACGTCTGTTTAAAATGAATAAATGTGTTTTTATGTGATTTGTGTTTCAGAGGTCCAGAAGCTGTCCAGTCTGGTTTTACCCAGCGAGGTGATCATCGCTCAGAGTTCAGTCCCAGGTAAACGCTCCCTCTCTGGAGTTAGTCTGTATCTCTGGACAAAACATCATTCTGTCTGTCTGCGTCTTTTTCATTATCTAACATGATAATCACAACTAGATGACGTGTTCAGTCCCAGGTAAACGCTCGAGTTCACCGCTGAATAACTCTTCTCTTTAATCTGGTTCATCTGGTTCAATACCTTCTGGCTCTTCACACGGACAGATGACAACTGATCATTCATTTAAATCATTTACACCTCTCAATCTATACCTAGAGATAGATATATAGATCAGGCTATACATGCTACTAAAGAGGATTATTAAATAAATACAATTTGTATTACATTCATAGTGATAACTGACCTGAATCCAGCCGACACTATGAAGCTTTAAATCTCCTCCGAGTCATCAGGAATAAAATAAAAACACTTTAAATCTGAAACAAACTCATGTTTATATATTATATATTATATATTATATTATATATTATATATTATATATTATATATTATATATTATATATTATATAATATATAATATATTATATATTATATATTATATATTATATATTATATTATATATGTAGCTGCTGTTAGTGTGTGTAGTTTTTACTCTGTAAATGTTGGTTGTATGTAGTATTGTGTAGTATTGTGTAGTATTGTGTAGTATTGTGTAGTATTGTGTAGTTTTATGTCGTATTGTGTAGTATTGTGTAGTATTGTGTAGTATTGTGTAGTACCGTGTAGTATTGTGTAGTATTGTGTAGTTTTATGTCGTATTGTGTAGTATTGTGTAGTACCGTGTAGTATTGTGTAGTTTTATGTCGTATTGTGTAGTATTGTGTAGTATTGTGTAGTATTGTGTAGTACCGTGTAGTATTGTGTAGTATTGTGTAGTTTTATGTCGTATTGTGTAGTATTGTGTAGTATTGTGTAGTATTGTGTAGTATAGTGTAGTATTTCCTGCAGTAATACCTGTATATATATATGTGTGTTGTGTATTGCAGGTGAAGGGTTGGGTATTTTCTCTAGTAGTATTGTGTAGTACTGTGTAGTATTGTGTAGTATTTTCTGCAGTAATACCTGTATGTATATCTGTGTGTTTTTGTGTATTGCAGGTGAAGGGTTGGGTATTTTCTCTAAAACGTGGATTAAAGCAGGAACAGAGATGGGACCGTTCACCGGACGCCTCATCTCACCGGAACACATCGACCTGTACAAGAACAACAACCTCATGTGGGAGGTAAACAACGTCTACTGGAACTCAACATTCAGATTCACATTCATATCAACATTCATATCAACATTTATATTTATATTTATATCAACATTTATATTTATATTTATATCAACATTTATATTTATATTTATATCAACATTTGCATTTATATTTACAGCCTATTTAATCACTTCCATTCAGTTAGCAGCTAACTGACTGTTTGAACTGAGTCCAGCTGACGGTAACATGCTGATCCTACTAGAGGAGAAACCAAGCAGGACGGTGAGGGAGTCTAACTGGACATGTTGTGTGCTCCGTCTCAGGTGTTCAACGAGGATGGGACGGTCCGGTATTTCATCGATGCCAGTCAGGAGGACCAGAGGAGCTGGATGACCTACATCAAGTGTGCGAGGAACGAGCAGGAGCAGAACCTGGAGGTGGTTCAGATCGGCAGCAGCATCTTCTACAAGGCTGTGGAGGTCAGTGAACGCATCACCTCAGTCTGCTGAGTCAACATGTATAACCATATATATACCAGATATACCAGGTATAACCAGCCCAGTCAGCATGTATAACCATATATACCAGATAGAACCAGATATCAACCAGATATATACCAGATATACCAGGTATAACCAGCCCAGTCAGCATGTATAACCATATATACCAGATAGAACCAGATATCAACCAGATATATACCAGATATACCAGGTATAACCAGCCCAGTCAGCATGTATAACCATATATACCAGATAGAACCAGATTTAACCAGATAGAACCATATATACCAGATAGAACCAGATAGAACCAGATAGAACCATATATACCAGATAGAACCAGATAGAACCAGATAGAACCAGATAGAACCATATATACCAGATAGAACCAGATAGAACCAGATAGAACCATATATACCAGATAGAACCAGATAGAACCATATATACCAGATATAACCATATATACCAGATATCAACCAGATATAACCAGATATCAACCAGATATAACCAGATATCAACCAGCCCAGTCAGCATGTAGAACCATATATACCAGATATAACCAGATATAACCAGATATATACCAGATAGAACCAGATAGAACCATATATATACCAGATAGAACCAGATAGAACCAGATAGAACCATATATAACCAGATAGAACCAGATAGAACCAGATAGAACCATATATATACCCGATAGAACCAGATAGAACCAGATAGAACCAGATAGAACCAGATAGAACCATATATAACCAGATAGAACCAGATATCAACCAGCCCAGTCAGCAGTTCGTGAAATAGTCATGATATGTAATGTTTAATTGATTCGTGTACAGAGACACAAATTGAACATTTCTTTCGTGATGGTCAGCCCGTCAAGTTACGGTTACACTTCTGGTGTTATTCTAACCGTAACCACCATCTTTTCCTAAAGCTAACTAAGTCGTTTTATTTTTCATAGATTCGTATGAAAACGCACTAAAAGTACGCAGTTGAAAGTTGTGCTAAGCGTCACGTAAAAAAATGGAAATTCGTGACTATGAACACAAATTATATACATTACATGTCGTGACTATTTCACAAACTGCTGTGAGACTGTGTTGAATCAACTCCACGTCCTCTACAGTCGTCTGTACGATCAACTCCACTTCCTCTACAGTCGTCTGTACGATCAACTCCACTTCCTCTACAGTCGTCTGTACGTCACTAAACATATCAGAGTCTTTAATGACATACGTCTGAAACACCTCAAACCAAAGACACCCGGTTCTCCACCGTTGAGGTTCTGAGGAGAACCACGTTACAGGATGCCTTCACATGGTGAAAATCCTGTTCACATTTCATTTAATATAATATTCATATTTATTTCTAGAGAACTTTCCAACAGGCAGCAAATTAAAATCAAGAAAATGAAATATAAAATCCAGACGAATGGGAAACCTTTAAATAACATTAAATAAAACAGATTAAAATTCCATTCATGTAAAAATTAAAGAGACAATTCAAGTAAAATCAAGACTCCAAAAGAAAGAAAGAGAAACAGATGCAGAGTTTTTAATGTTCAGCAGCAGAAGGATGAAGAAGAGTTGAGGTGTGTGTCTCCCTCTGCTGGCTGAAGACATTATTAAACATTAAATCAGAGTTCCTCAGCTACTTGGATTTGTTAGTTTTGGTTTGAAGAGAGGAACCGTTCCTGATTAACCTCCATGTTGGTTTCAGAGAGGAACCGTTCCTGATTAACCTCCATGTTGGTTTCAGAGAGGAACCGTTCCTGATTAACCTCCATGTTGGTTTCAGAGAGGAACCGTTCCTGATTAACCTCCATGTTGGTTTCAGAGAGGAACCGTTCCTGATTAACCTCCATGTTGGTTTGAAGAGAGGAACCGTTCCTGATTAACCTCCATGTTGGTTTGAAGAGAGGAACCGTTCCTGATTAACCTCCATGTTGGTTTGAGAGAGGAACCGTTCCTGATTAACCTCCATGTTGGTTTGAAGAGAGGAACCGTTCCTGATTAACCTCCATGTTGGTTTCAGAGAGGAAACGTTCCTGATTAACCTCCATGTTGGTTTCAGAGAGGAACCGTTCCTGATTAACCTCCATGTTGGTTTGAGAGAGGAAACGTTCCTGATTAACCTCCATGTTGGTTTCAGAGAGGAACCGTTCCTGATTAACCTCCATGTTGGTTTGAAGAGAGGAACCGTTCCTGATTAACCTCCATGTTGGTTTCAGAGAGGAACCGTTCCTGATTAACCTCCATGTTGGTTTCAGAGAGGAACCGTTCCTGATTAACCTCCATGTTGGTTTGAGAGAGGAACCGTTCCTGATTAACCTCCATGTTGGTTTGAGAGAGGAACTGTTCCTGATTAACCTCCATGTTGGTTTGAAGAGAGGAACCGTTCCTGATTAACCTCCATGTTGGTTTCAGAGAGGAAACGTTCCTGATTAACCTCCATGTTGGTTTCAGAGAGGAACCGTTCCTGATTAACCTCCATGTTGGTTTGAAGAGAGGAAACGTTCCTGATTAACCTCCATGTTGGTTTCAGAGAGGAAACGTTCCTGATTAACCTCCATGTTGGTTTCAGAGAGGAAACGTTCCTGATTAACCTCCATGTTGGTTTCAGAGAGGAACCGTTCCTGATTAACCTCCATGTTGGTTTGAAGAGAGGAACCGTTCCTGATTAACCTCCATGTTGGTTTCAGAGAGGAAACGTTCCTGATTAACCTCCATGTTGGTTTCAGAGAGGAAACGTTCCTGATTAACCTCCATGTTGGTTTCAGAGAGGAACCGTTCCTGATTAACCTCCATGTTGGTTTGAGAGAGGAACCGTTCCTGATTAACCTCCATGTTGGTTTGAAGAGAGGAACCGTTCCTGATTAACCTCCATGTTGGTTTGAAGAGAGGAACCGTTCCTGATTAACCTCCATGTTGGTTTGAGAGAGGAACCGTTCCTGATTAACCTCCATGTTGGTTTGAAGAGAGGAACCGTTCCTGATTAACCTCCATGTTGGTTTCAGAGAGGAAACGTTCCTGATTAACCTCCATGTTGGTTTCAGAGAGGAACCGTTCCTGATTAACCTCCATGTTGGTTTGAGAGAGGAAACGTTCCTGATTAACCTCCATGTTGGTTTCAGAGAGGAACCGTTCCTGATTAACCTCCATGTTGGTTTGAAGAGAGGAACCGTTCCTGATTAACCTCCATGTTGGTTTCAGAGAGGAACCGTTCCTGATTAACCTCCATGTTGGTTTGAAGAGAGGAACCGTTCCTGATTAACCTCCATGTTGGTTTGAGAGAGGAACCGTTCCTGATTAACCTCCATGTTGGTTTCAGAGAGGAAACGTTCCTGATTAACCTCCATGTTGGTTTGAAGAGAGGAACCGTTCCTGATTAACCTCCATGTTGGTTTGAGAGAGGAACCGTTCCTGATTAACCTCCATGTTGGTTTGAGAGAGGAACCGTTCCTGATTAACCTCCATGTTGGTTTCAGAGAGGAAACGTTCCTGATTAACCTCCATGTTGGTTTGAAGAGAGGAACCGTTCCTGATTAACCTCCATGTTGGTTTGAGAGAGGAACCGTTCCTGATTAACCTCCATGTTGGTTTGAGAGAGGAACTGTTCCTGATTAACCTCCATGTTGGTTTGAAGAGAGGAACCGTTCCTGATTAACCTCCATGTTGGTTTCAGAGAGGAAACGTTCCTGATTAACCTCCATGTTGGTTTCAGAGAGGAACCGTTCCTGATTAACCTCCATGTTGGTTTGAAGAGAGGAAACGTTCCTGATTAACCTCCATGTTGGTTTCAGAGAGGAAACGTTCCTGATTAACCTCCATGTTGGTTTCAGAGAGGAAACGTTCCTGATTAACCTCCATGTTGGTTTCAGAGAGGAAACGTTCCTGATTAACCTCCATGTTGGTTTCAGAGAGGAACCGTTCCTGATTAACCTCCATGTTGGTTTGAAGAGAGGAACCGTTCCTGATTAACCTCCATGTTGGTTTCAGAGAGGAAACGTTCCTGATTAACCTCCATGTTGGTTTCAGAGAGGAAACGTTCCTGATTAACCTCCATGTTGGTTTCAGAGAGGAACCGTTCCTGATTAACCTCCATGTTGGTTTGAGAGAGGAACCGTTCCTGATTAACCTCCATGTTGGTTTCAGAGAGGAAACGTTCCTGATTAACCTCCATGTTGGTTTGAAGAGAGGAACCGTTCCTGATTAACCTCCATGTTGTTTCAGAGAGGAAACGTTCCTGATTAACCTCCATGTTGGTTTCAGAGAGGAACCGTTCCTGATTAACCTCCATGTTGGTTTGAAGAGAGGAACCGTTCCTGATTAACCTCCATGTTGGTTTCAGAGAGGAAACGTTCCTGATTAACCTCCATGTTGGTTTCAGAGAGGAAACGTTCCTGATTAACCTCCATGTTGGTTTCAGAGAGGAACCGTTCCTGATTAACCTCCATGTTGGTTTCAGAGAGGAACCGTTCCTGATTAACCTCCATGTTGGTTTCAGAGAGGAACCGTTCCTGATTAACCTCCGTGTTGGTTTGAAGAGAGGAACCGTTCCTGATTAACCTCCATGTTGGTTTGAGAGAGGAACCGTTCCTGATTAACCTCCATGTTGGTTTCAGAGAGGAACCGTTCCTGATTAACCTCCATGTTGGTTTGAAGAGAGGAACCGTTCCTGATTAACCTCCATGTTGGTTTGAGAGAGGAACCGTTCCTGATTAACCTCCATGTTGGTTTCAGAGAGGAACCGTTCCTGATTAACCTCCATGTTTCCTCCTCAGACGATCCCTCCGGACCAGGAGCTGCTGGTCTGGTACTCAAACTCCCACAACACCTTCCTGGGAATCCCTGGAATACCTGGAGGAGACGAAGAGCAGAGCAAGAAGACCAAGACCGGTACACATTATTGATTATTGATTATTGATTATTGATTATTGATTATTGATCTGGGAATTCACATCAGTCTTTTATTTTAGAGGGATCATTACATTTTGTATTGTTTTCATAAAAATTGGTTTGAATGTGATCATGAGATTTATTGACAATAGATGTAATGTAAATATATAATATAATATAACAGCTTGAATCATTCCTCTTTCTCCTCCTCCTCTTCCTCCTCCCAGATGAGTTCCACACCTGTGAAGGCTCCTCCTCTTCCTCCTCCTCCTCTTCGTCCTCGTCCTCCTCTTCCGCCTCCTCCAGCGTGGGCCGCATGCGTTGCGTCATCTGCCACCGCGGCTTCAACTCCCGCAGCAACCTGCGCTCCCACATGCGCATCCACACACTGGACAAGCCGTTCGTCTGCCGCTTCTGCAACCGCCGCTTCAGCCAGTCGTCCACGCTGAGGAACCACGTCCGGCTGCACACCGGCGAGCGCCCGTACAAGTGCCACGTCTGCCAGTCGGCGTACTCGCAGCTGGCCGGCCTGAGGGCGCACCAGAAGAGCGCCAGGCACCGGCCCACCGGCGGCGGAGGAGACCCCAGCGTCGTGGGGGGAGGCGTGGTGGTGCACGCCGGTCACGCGGGTCACACCGCCCACTCACCTCCTCCTCACCCACCGCAGCTGACCGCCATGCCTCACCCAGCGTCACTGGTTCACCATATACCCACCATGGTGCTGTGAGGGGGGTGTGGGGGGGGCAGACAGACAGACAGACAGACACGCCAAATACAGACAGACAAAGATAATAAATATCAGCCCGGTCGCACAGACGTACGTGAAATAGTCACGCAACTTAATGATTGATTCACGTATAAAGACGCAACACATTTTTTTCATGATGATCAGCACAAAATCAGTTCGAATGTAATCCACGTCATTGTGAACCGGGAAGTAGAGAGAGACAAACGCCGTGCAGATAGGAGGTCGGGTCAAAAAACACCAGACTTTCACCACTTGGTGCCCCGTGTGAGGCCAGAAGTCACGACACTTTCAGCGTTATTTTAGCCTAAACCACAATCTTTTCCTATGCCTAACTAAGTTTATTGTATAAGCCTAACCAAGTCGATCTATTCCTAAACATAACTAAGTACTTTTATTTTGAAAAGACTGGGGCGGAAATTGACACGTGCGTCACGTGTTGCTGGACATTTGTAGGAAATCGCACCAAAAAACACCAGACTTTCACCAGGAGACCGATGTTGGTGCCCCGTGTGAGGCCAGAAGTCAACGTTGATTTATGTGTAACGTATCTTCCGCACTTAAGTTATGACACTTCCGGTGTTATTTTAACCTAAACCGCGATCTTTTCCTAAACCTAACTAAGACGTTTTTGTCACATAACTTCCGTACTTAAGGTACGACACTTCCAGAGTTATTTTAACCTAAAACGCGATCTTTTCCTATGCCTAACTAAGTTTATTGTATAAGCCTAACCAAGTCGATCTATTCCTAAACCTAACTAAATACTTTTATTTTGAAAAATTGACACGTGTGTCACATGTTGCTGGACATTTGTAGGAAATCGCACCAAAAAACACCAGATTTTCACCAGGAGACCGATGTTCGTGTCCCGTGTGAAACCAGAAGTCAACGTTATTTGTCACGTAACTTTCGTACTTAAGTTACGACACTTCCAATGTTGTTTAAACCCAAACTGCGATCTATTCCTAAACCTAACTAAGTAGTTTTATTTTGAAAAGACTGGGGCGGAGATTGACACGTGCGTCACGTGTTGCTGGACATTTGTAGGAAAACGCACTAAAAATACGTTGTTGAAAGTCGTGCGTCGAGCGTCACGAAAAAAAAGTTAGACTCGTGTCTATGTACACGAATCAAACAGATTAAAGGACTAGTAGTTACCCGGGTAGTCTGGTGAATCAGGCGGCTGAACGTCGGCACATTGGGCTCCGTTCTGGTACCGGAGGACCAGTTGAGATCCGACTCTGGCCTCTATGTGGCTCAGATTTTGGGGTGTAAATCTGGGCTTGTTAATGTCACTCAGACTGCCGTTGGTCCAGTCGGTTCCATGTCAACATCAGCGCCCAGCAGCAGAGCTACGCTTCCGCCATTTTGGACTGAAAGAGACGACCAGACGCCAGTAAAACGTCCTCCTACAGAGAGACGTACTGAAGTAAAACTAAATTATTTATATTCTACTGTCATATTCTACTGTGTTGAGTTGTGTTTCAGTCCAACATGGCGGCAGCGGCTGTTCGTCTGTCACTCTTTGTTCCAGAGTCAGAACCTAAATCAGACAACAACAGGTTACCTGGGCTGATATCAGCTAATCATTCATCATCATGAGTCCAGGACCAGACGGCCCACATAGTGATGTTACACTAGAAACAGTGCTGAGCCTTCAGAGCACTGAGCTGTTGTGACTCTATTGATGTTGGATTCAGGCCAGCAGACGTTTCCAAACTCTTTAAATCAATGAAGCCTTTTCAGCCGTTGAGTCAGAGAGTTTCCACCTGAAGGGCTACCTGGGTAATAATCCACAGAGACAAGACGGCTGTTAGCTCCATGATGAGTTCCATTATCTAAAGATTGTACAGTATATGCATGCACGCACACACACACACACACACACACACAACGTTTCCGTGTCTCTTCATCCGGACGAGGAGACACAGTTGCATGATGGGACACGGCGTCCGGTATATATCTGTGAGACGATGATGTGGTGCTTTGGTTTGCATGCTGTTAAAGGTTTGTGATGTGTGTGTTGACCACCAGGAGGCGCTGCAGTCTGAGCGCTGAGGCTCCTTCAGAGGAATCCAGCCGGTGTTCCGGTAGATTGTCCCGTTGGTAAGCGTACGGAGACGTCGGTCGAGTCTAGAAGGAAGCCCGCTAACCGCCAAATCTGATCTGAGATCTGCAAACACTCTCACGAGACGACCTATCGTAACCTTAGCCATTCAAGGTCAATACCTAACCTTAACCATTCAAGGTCAATACGTAACCTTAGCTATTCAAGGTCAATACATAACCTTAACCATTCAAGGTCAATACGTAACCTTAACCATTCAAGGTCAATACCTAACCTTAACCATTCAAGGTCAATACCTAACCTTAACTATTCAAGGTCAATACCTAACCTTAACCATTCAAGGTCAATACGTAACCTTAACCATTCAAGGTCAATACCTAACCTTAACCATTCAAGGTCAATACGTAACCTTAACCATTCAAGGTCAATACCTAACCTTAACCATTCAAGGTCAATACCTAACCTTAACCATTCAAGGTCAATACGTAACCTTAGCCATTCAAGGTCAATACCTAACCTTAACCATTCAAGGTCAATACGTAACCTTAACCATTCAAGGTCAATACCTACCCTTAACCATTCAAGGTCAATACCTAACCTTAACCATTCAAGGTCAATACGTAACCTTAGCCATTCAAGGTCAATACCTAACCTTAACCATTCAAGGTCAATACGTAACCTTAGCCATTCAAGGTCAATACCTAACCTTAACCATTCAAGGTCAATACCTAACCTTAACTATTCAAGGTCAATACGTAACCTTAGCTATTCAAGGTCAATACCTAACCTTAACTATTCAAGGTCAATACGTAACCTTAGCTATTCAAGGTCAATACCTAACCTTAACCATTCAAGGTCAATACATAACCTTAGCTATTCAAGGTCAATACCTAACCTTAACCATTCAAGGTCAATACATAACCTTAGCTATTCAAGGTCAATACCTAACCTTAACCATTCAAGGTCAATACCTAACCTTAGCTATTCAAGGTCAATACCTAACCTTAACAATCTCGTGAGAGTTTTCCCGGTTTGTTGGCTCCCTTCTAGCTACTACCAGAAACATCCATCGTACAGTTATTCCCATGCTAACAGGTTAGCATACAGCAGTTAGCGTTAGCGTTAGCGTTAGCGTTAGCATTAGCGTTGCTGTGTGGAGCTGTAGTCGTCCACCAAGCTAGCACTTTAGCATTCACCTGGTGGAGTAACAACTCTAAGAACTAATATTTACGTTAGCTTGACTGGCGGTGGACACGGTGCTGGAAAATAAAATCTTCTAGCTGTATGCTAACATGTTAGCTATATGCTAAGGTGTTAGCTGTATGCTAACATGTTAGCTGTATGCTAACATGTTAGCTATACGCTAACATGTTAGCTATATGCTAACATGTTAGCTATATGCTAAGGTGTTAGCTGTATGCTAACACAGTTAGCTGTATGCTAAGGTGTTAGCATACAGCTAAGGTGTTAGCAGGTGTGAACGGTTTTGGCGTCTCCTTCCTGACCAACCAGTAAATCTACTAAGAACTCCACCGATTCCTTTAAAGAAGCTCATCACTGAAATGTGACATCTATTATTAATATGATTATTGATACTATTATTGATTATTGGTTGGTGTCTGTTGGGTCTCAGGCAGGTGCTGTTATAAAATATGAGAGTTTCTAATGTGTGTAAATGTTTCCCTGATTGTTTCCGTATGAATCTGTTCATGTTAAATGATAATGAAAGTAATGAGAGACGTGATGATGAGTCGTCTGTCGGTCCGTTTCTCTTCATGTGATGTAAATAAACTGTCAAAGAAAAGAATATAAACATGAGATGTGCTTTACGCCCAGAATATAATTCAACCGTCACTTTATTATTATTCTCTCTATATGTCTACGGTCAGATATATGACACACGTATCGATATATGATGAACTGTGTTGACTTCTATAAAGGACATTGTATTTCAGCCTATATATACTCCTAATAAAGTATTTACTTCTGCTCTGATCATGTCCCTCAGTCTGTGTACTATATACATATATACATATACATATACAGTATACATATACTACATTTACAGTATACATATACATATACTACATATACATATACATATACATAATATACTACATATACAGTATACATATACATATACATATACATAATATACTACATTTACAGTATACATATACATATACTACATATACATATACATATACATAATATACTACATATACAGTATACATATACATATACATATACATAATATACTACATATACAGTATACATATACTAGTTATACATATAAAGTCTAAAAAATGTCTGAAAAATGTCTGAAGAAAATGTCTAAAAAACAAAGTGTGAAAAGTGTTGGATAACAAAATTCTAAACAATGTCTGAAAAAGGTAAAAAAAAAAAAAATGTCTGAAAAAATGTCTAAAAAAGTCTGAAGAAAATGTCTAAAAAAATGTTGGTAAACAAAAGTCTAAACAATGTTTGAAAAAAGGTAAAAAAGAATGTCTGAAAAATGTCCCCAAAAAATAGTCTGAAAAATGTCTGAAGAACATGTCTAAAAAAAAAGTTTGAAAAATGTTGGTAAACAAAATTCTAAACAATGTCTGAAAAAGGTAAAAAAAAACATATATAACAGTCTGTTATATAACTACATATATTGATTAATTAATTGGTGCCTGGCTGTTAGCTGTCAGGTGTAAATGGGATCATGTGATGAGGTAGCTGGTGATGTTGAGGCCTCGTGGCTCCACCTGTCAGGTGTAAATGGGATCATGTGATGGAGGTGGCTGGTGATGTTGAGGCCTCGTAGCGCCACCTGCTGGCGGTTCTGTTCATAGCAGAGCCCGTCCTCCAGCTCCACACAATGACTGGCTCTAATGGTTTCTATCAAAATAAAACAGCCTGACTTTGAAGAGAAGTCCTTGATATAGGATAGCATAATTTATATGCAAAAAAATATAAATATATATTTTTAAAAATATACAAACAAATATATACATACATTTTCATATTTTCATTTAATTTAATTATTTCCACATTTATTTATTCCTCTTTATATTACCTCTTTTATTTATTTACTTATTTATTCTTTATTTATTTCCTCTTTATATTACCGCTTTTTTATTTACTATTTTTTTCCCATTTATACTTTTTATTTTTCCACATTTATTTATTTACTTATTTATTCTTTTATTTATTCCTCTTTATATTTCCATTTTTATATTTCCATTTTTTCCATTTATTCCTCTTTATATTACCACATATATTTATTTATTCTTTTATTTATTCCTTTTTATATTTCCTATTTTATTTATTTACTTATTTATTCTTTTATTTATTCCTCTTTATATTACCACATTTATTTATTTACTTATTTATTCTTTTATTTATTCCTTTTTATATTACCACATTTATTTATTTACTTATTTATTCTTTTATTTATTCCTTTTTATATTTCCATATTTATTTATTTACGTATGTATTCTTGTATTTATTCCTAGTTATTTTCCATTTTTTACTCAACATTGTTTTTCCATTTATTCCTCATTATTTTTCCACATTTATTTCATTATTCTTTTAGATTTATTCTTTTTTATCGTCCTCCTATGACGTCATATAGTTTAACTGACATTGCTCTCTATGTTTGATTTGCACTGAAATTTCACTTTTAGTTTTTATCTATCTTATATTATTATTATTGTTTTTATTTGTTTATTTTATACTCTTTTATTCTACCAACCTGTGTCTTCTTTAAAAGGTCATTATGTAAAGCTCCTCTGTGTGATCAATAAGCTTCTGTACTAACTGATGTTATTTATGTTTTTTACTGCAGTCACAATAGATGTGAACGTTTGAGACCGACTGATGAGCCGATAACAGAGTCAACAACACGGTTAGGTAAGATCAGAAAACACAGGCTGTGTAAACTCACCTTTCACCATACACACACGCACGCATGCACGCACGCACACACACACACACAGGAAGTTCCCCCTCTGTTCTGTTTTCTGATGACTAGCAGGTATTTGCCAATCATCGCTGAGTTGATCAATAACTAATAAAACCTTCGTCTCTGTTGCTTTCTGTCAGTTTTCTCCTCTCCTTCAGGATGAAGGTGTGTGTCCTCCTCTTGTGTGTGTTTTGTCTCTGTTGGAGGACGGAGGCCGACTCTAGATCGTAAGTCTTTCATCTGTTATTATTATTATTATGATTATTATTATTATTATGATTATTATGATTATTATGATTATTATGATTATTATTGTTATTATTATTATAATTATTATTATGATTATTATGATTATTATTATTATTATGATTATT
Organism: Sebastes fasciatus; assembly: GCF_043250625.1. NCBI lineage: Eukaryota > Metazoa > Chordata > Actinopteri > Perciformes > Sebastidae > Sebastes > Sebastes fasciatus. The sequence continues at coordinate 37,591,491 of NC_133800.1, forward strand.
ATTATTGTTATTGTTATTATTATTATTATTATGATTATTATTATGATTATTATTATTATGATTATTATTATTGTTATTATTATTATTATTATTATTATTATTATGATTATGATTATTATTATTATGCACTGCTTCATGATCTTGTCACACTTGTAGAGTTTATGCATCAGTGACTAACAGTGTTAAACTAACTTCTCGCAACCTAAAGTGTACGACCGTGCAGATATTAAAGTCCAGATGTTGACCTCCTCACAGCTCCACTTTATTACAACATCTGTTTGTTGGTGTTGCAGAGCAGAGAGGTGTGAACGAACTCCGTGAAGGTCGGGGGGGAAATGAAACCTCTAAAATCAGCAGAGCAAACGGTGTTTCTACAACTACGGGCATTTTTTTAATTTATACATATATATATATACACACAGTGTTATTACCCTGAGAGGTAAAATGACTGTTTTAGTGAATGGAGTCTGGTGGCTCTGAAGAGAGCGATGTAACGGCTTCAGTTCCCTGTCAGACAGCTCTTTCTGACGAGGAACTGAAGCCGTTATATCGCTCTCTTCAAAGCCACCAGACTCCATTCACTAAAACAGTCATTTTACCTCTCAGAACACGGAGTAAACATACAACCCCACTTCTTTCAGTTATTTCGAAACTTAGCACAGCCAATGTTGACTCAGCTAGTGCTGACTGTTAACGAGGGTCTTTTGGCACAGAGAAGTACTCGTATCGGTACTCGGTATCGGAGAGTACCCAAATGTAAGTACTTGTACTCGACTGAAATAAAGTGTTATCGGTGCATCTCTGGTTACTGTCCTAACCTACGTCACTGCTTTCTGCTAACGGCTGAGTGGACGTTAACATTAAAAGAGAAACAGAAAAGAACGCCGTCTGGACCAGAGTGAACGTACTAAATATTTTCTTTCCAGAAGGTTTCATGTAGCTGCTCTCTGATTGGATTAAAGATCCGTCACCGTTGTGTTTCCTGTTTGATCACATGACTGACGTGAAGGCGTGTCCTCCTCCCTCAGGTATCTGATCACAGCTCCTCTCTCGCTGCGTCTGGACGCTGTGGAGACGGTGCTGCTGCAGTTGTTCGGCTTCACGGACGAGGTGACGGTCTACGTGTTCTTGAAGACCTCCATGGCTCCGGATCACGTGGTTCTGGCTCGGGAGGTCGTGACCCTCAACGCCCTGAACCACCACCAGGCCGCCGCCAAAGTCCAGGTCAGACGTGACACACACACACATGAGCTGTACGTTATCAGATCTTAGGATGATGTTTTAATCGTGAGGTCACTTCCTGTTGTTCTGTTTCTCTCTCTCCAGCTGCACCCAGGTCAGCTGGACAAGAGTGTGAGTCATGTGATCCTGCACATCCAATCAGCAGAGATCAACCAGCACCTGTCTGTCGCCGTCAGCCGCACCAACGGCTTCCTGTTCATACAGACCGACAAACCGCTGTACACCCCCCATCAGAACGGTGAGAGTTTACAACTACACATATCAGAGCCTCTGTTTCCCACAATCCACTGCACACCTGTCCCTGTTTGTGTGTCTGTGGTGGAAAGCAATGTGTTTTATGTGTGTGTCCAGTCAAGGTGAGGGCGTTTTCTCTGAACCAGGAGCTGAGGCCGGCTAATCGCAGCGTCTTCCTGACCTTCAAGGTGAGTGTGACGACCTTCAGGACCAGCAGGTGTTGATTTGTCTCACGTCAAAGTGATCTCAGGATTAGAATCAGTGATCTCGCCCCCCCCCCTCAGGACCCGGATCTCACCACAGTGGACATCGTGGAGATGATCGACGTCAACAACGGGATCCCCTCGATGCAAAACCCGTTCAAGATCCCCATCAAACCAAAGTAAGACCTTTAAAACCAAAACTAAGACCATTAAAAACCAAAGTAAGACCTTTAAAACCCAAACTAAGACCTTTAAAAACCAAAGTAAGACCTTTAAAACCCAAACTAAGACCATTAAAAACCAAAGTAAGACCTTTAAAACCCAAACTAAGACCATTAAAAACCAAAGTAAGACCTTTAAAACCCAAACTAAGACCTTTAAAAACCAAAGTAAGACCTTTAAAAACCAAACTAAGACCTTTAAAAACCAAAGTAAGACCTTTAAAAACCAAAGTAAGACCTTTAAAACCCAAACTAAGACCATTAAAAACCAAAGTAAGACCTTTAAAACCCAAACTAAGACCATTAAAAACCAAAGTAAGACCTTTAAAAACCAAACTAAGACCTTTAAAAACCAAAGTAAGACCTTTAAAAACCAAAGTAAAGCCATTAAAAACCAAAGTAAGACCTTTAAAACCCAAACTAAGACCTTTAAAAACCAAAGTAAGACCTTTAAAAACCAAACTAAGACCTTTAAAAACCAAAGTAAGACCTTTAAAAACCAAAGTAAGACCTTTAAAACCCAAACTAAGACCTTTAAAAACCAAAGTAAGACCTTTAAAAACCAAACTAAGACCTTTAAAAACCAAAGTAAGACCATTAAAAACCAAAGTAAGACCTTTAAAAACCAAAGTAAGACCTTTAAAAACCAAACTAAGACATTTAAAAACCAAACCAAGACCTTTTAAAACCAAAGTAAGACCTTTAAAAACCAAACTAAGACATTTAAAAACCAAACTAAGACCTTTAAAAAAAAAAGTAAGACCTTTAAAAAACAAACTAAGACCTTTAAAAAAACAAACCAAGACCTTTAAAAACCAAATTAAGACCTTTAAAAACCAAACTAAGACCATTAAAAAACAAAGTAAGACCTTTAAAACCCAAACTAAGACCTTTAAAAACCAAAGTAAGACCTTTAAAAACCAAACTAAGACCTTTAAAAACCAAAGTAAGACCTTTAAAAACCAAAGTAAGACCTTTAAAACCCAAACTAAGACCTTTAAAAACCAAACTAAAGCCATTAAAAACCAAACTAAGACATTTAAAAACCAAACCAAGACCTTTTAAAACCAAAGTAAGACCTTTAAAAACCAAACTAAGACATTTAAAAACCAAACTAAGACCTTTAAAAAAAAAAGTAAGACCTTTAAAAACCAAACTAAGACCTTTAAAAAAACAAACCAAGACCTTTAAAAACCAAACTAAGACCTTTAAAAACCAAACTAAGACCATTAAAAACCAAAGTAAGACCTTTAAAAACCAAAGTAAGACCTTTAAAAACCAAACTAAGACATTTAAAAACCAAACCAAGATCTTTTAAAACCAAAGTAAGACCTTTAAAAACCAAACTAAGACATTTAAAAACCAAACTAAGACCTTTAAAAAAAAAAGTAAGACCTTTAAAAACCAAACTAAGACCTTTAAAAAAACAAACCAAGACCTTTAAAAACCAAAGTAAGACCTTTAAAAACCAAACTAAGACATTTAAAAACCAAACTAAGACCTTTAAAAAAAAAAGTAAGACCTTTAAAAAACAAACTAAGACCTTTAAAAAAACAAACCAAGACCTTTAAAAACCAAATTAAGACCTTTAAAAACCAAACTAAGACCATTAAAAAACAAAGTAAGACCTTTAAAACCCAAACTAAGACTATTAAAACCCAAACTAAGACCTTTAAAAACCAAACTAAAGCCATTAAAAACCAAACTAAGACATTTAAAAACCAAACCAAGACCTTTTAAAACCAAAGTAAGACCTTTAAAAACCAAACTAAGACATTTAAAAACCAAACTAAGACCTTTAAAAAAAAAAGTAAGACCTTTAATAACCAAACTAAGACCTTTAAAAAAACAAACCAAGACCTTTAAAAACCAAACTAAGACCTTTAAAAACCAAACTAAGACCATTAAAAACCAAAGTAAGACCTTTAAAAACCAAAGTAAGACCTTTTAAAACCAAAGTAAGACCTTTAAAAACCAAACTAAGACATTTAAAAACCAAACTAAGACCTTTAAAAAAAAAAGTAAGACCTTTAAAAACCAAACTAAGACCTTTAAAAAAACAAACCAAGACCTTTAAAAACCAAAGTAAGACCTTTAAAAACCAAACTAAGACATTTAAAAACCAAACTAAGACCTTTAAAAAAAAAAGTAAGACCTTTAAAAACCAAACTAAGACCTTTAAAAAAACAAACCAAGACCTTTAAAAACCAAATTAAGACCTTTAAAAACCAAACTAAGACCATTAAAAAACAAAGTAAGACCTTTAAAACCCAAACTAAGACTATTAAAAACCAAACTAAGACCTTTAAAAACCAAACTAAGACCATTAAAAACCAAAGTAAGACCTTTAAAACCCAAACTAAGACCATTAAAAACCAAATTAAGACCTTTAAAAACCAAACTAAAGCCATTAAAAACCAAAGTAAGACCTTTAAAACCCAAACTAAGACCTTTAAAAACCAAAGTAAGACCTTTAAAAACCAAACTAAGACCTTTAAAAACCAAAGTAAGACCTTTAAAAACCAAAGTAAGACCTTTAAAACCCAAACTAAGACCATTAAAAACCAAAGTAAGACCTTTAAAAACCAAAGTAAGACCTTTTAAAACCAAAGTAAGACCTTTAAAAACCAAACTAAGACATTTAAAAACCAAACTAAGACCTTTAAAAACCAAACTAAGACCTTTAAAAACCAAAGTAAGACCTTTAAAAACCAAAGTAAGACCTTTAAAACCCAAACTAAGACCATTAAAAACCAAAGTAAGACCTTTAAAACCCAAACTAAGACCATTAAAAACCAAAGTAAGACCTTTTAAAACCAAAGTAAGACCTTTAAAAACCAAACTAAGACATTTAAAAACCAAACTAAGACCTTTAAAAACCAAACTAAGACCTTTAAAAACCAAAGTAAGACCTTTAAAAACCAAAGTAAGACCTTTAAAACCCAAACTAAGACCATTAAAAACCAAAGTAAGACCTTTAAAACCCAAACTAAGACCATTAAAAACCAAAGTAAGACCTTTAAAAACCAAACTAAGACCTTTAAAAACCAAAGTAAAGCCATTAAAAACCAAAGTAAGACCTTTAAAACCCAAACTAAGACCTTTAAAAACCAAAGTAAGACCTTTAAAAACCAAACTAAGACCTTTAAAAACCAAAGTAAGACCTTTAAAAACCAAAGTAAGACCTTTAAAACCCAAACTAAGACCTTTAAAAACCAAACTAAGACCTTTAAAAACCAAACTAAGACCTTTAAAAACCAAAGTAAGACCATTAAAAACCAAAGTAAGACCTTTAAAAACCAAAGTAAGACCTTTAAAAACCAAACTAAGACATTTAAAAACCAAACCAAGACCTTTAAAACCCAAACTAAGACCATTAAAAACCAAAGTAAGACCTTTAAAAACCAAACTAAGACCTTTAAAAACCAAAGTAAGACCTTTAAAAACCAAAGTAAGACCTTTAAAAACCAAAGTAAGACCTTTAAAACCCAAACTAAGACCTTTAAAAACCAAACTAAGACCTTTAAAAACCAAACTAAGACCTTTAAAAACCAAAGTAAGACCATTAAAAACCAAAGTAAGACCTTTAAAAACCAAAGTAAGACCTTTAAAAACCAAACTAAGACATTTAAAAACCAAACCAAGACCTTTTAAAACCAAAGTAAGACCTTTAAAAACCAAACTAAGACATTTAAAAACCAAACTAAGACCTTTAAAAAAAAAAGTAAGACCTTTAAAAAACAAACTAAGACCTTTAAAAAAACAAACCAAGACCTTTAAAAACCAAATTAAGACCTTTAAAAACCAAACTAAGACCATTAAAAAACAAAGTAAGACCTTTAAAACCCAAACTAAGACCTTTAAAAACCAAAGTAAGACCTTTAAAAACCAAACTAAGACCTTTAAAAACCAAAGTAAGACCTTTAAAAACCAAAGTAAGACCTTTAAAACCCAAACTAAGACCTTTAAAAACCAAACTAAAGCCATTAAAAACCAAACTAAGACATTTAAAAACCAAACCAAGACCTTTTAAAACCAAAGTAAGACCTTTAAAAACCAAACTAAGACATTTAAAAACCAAACTAAGACCTTTAAAAAAAAAAGTAAGACCTTTAAAAACCAAACTAAGACCTTTAAAAAAACAAACCAAGACCTTTAAAAACCAAAGTAAGACCTTTAAAAACCAAACTAAGACATTTAAAAACCAAACTAAGACCTTTAAAAAAAAAAGTAAGACCTTTAAAAAACAAACTAAGACCTTTAAAAAAACAAACCAAGACCTTTAAAAACCAAATTAAGACCTTTAAAAACCAAACTAAGACCATTAAAAAACAAAGTAAGACCTTTAAAACCCAAACTAAGACTATTAAAAACCAAACTAAGACCTTTAAAAACCAAACTAAGACCATTAAAAACCAAAGTAAGACCTTTAAAACCCAAACTAAGACCATTAAAAACCAAATTAAGACCTTTAAAAACCAAACTAAAGCCATTAAAAACCAAAGTAAGACCTTTAAAACCCAAACTAAGACCTTTAAAAACCAAAGTAAGACCTTTAAAAACCAAACTAAGACCTTTAAAAACCAAAGTAAGACCTTTAAAAACCAAAGTAAGACCTTTAAAACCCAAACTAAGACCATTAAAAACCAAAGTAAGACCTTTAAAACCCAAACTAAAACCTTTAAAAACCAAAGTAAGACCTTTAAAAACCAAAGTAAAGCCATTAAAAACCAAAGTAAGACCTTTAAAACCCAAACTAAGACCTTTAAAAACCAAAGTAAAACCTTTAAAAACCAAACTAAGACCTTTAAAAACCAAAGTAAGACCTTTAAAAACCAAAGTAAGACCTTTAAAACCCAAACTAAGACCTTTAAAAACCAAACTAAGACCTTTAAAAACCAAACTAAGACCTTTAAAAACCAAAGTAAGACCATTAAAAACCAAAGTAAGACCTTTAAAAACCAAAGTAAGACCTTTAAAAACCAAACTAAGACATTTAAAAACCAAACCAAGACCTTTAAAACCCAAACTAAGACCATTAAAAACCAAAGTAAGACCTTTAAAAACCAAACTAAGACCTTTAAAAACCAAAGTAAGACCTTTAAAAACCAAAGTAAGACCTTTAAAAACCAAAGTAAGACCTTTAAAACCCAAACTAAGACCTTTAAAAACCAAACTAAGACCTTTAAAAACCAAACTAAGACCTTTAAAAACCAAAGTAAGACCATTAAAAACCAAAGTAAGACCTTTAAAAACCAAAGTAAGAACTTTAAAAACCAAACTAAGACATTTAAAAACCAAACCAAGACCTTTTAAAACCAAAGTAAGACCTTTAAAAACCAAACTAAGACATTTAAAAACCAAACTAAGACCTTTAAAAAAAAAAGTAAGACCTTTAAAAAACAAACTAAGACCTTTAAAAAAACAAACCAAGACCTTTAAAAACCAAATTAAGACCTTTAAAAACCAAACTAAGACCATTAAAAAACAAAGTAAGACCTTTAAAACCCAAACTAAGACCTTTAAAAACCAAAGTAAGACCTTTAAAAACCAAACTAAGACCTTTAAAAACCAAAGTAAGACCTTTAAAAACCAAAGTAAGACCTTTAAAACCCAAACTAAGACCTTTAAAAACCAAAGTAAGACCTTTAAAAACCAAACTAAGACCTTTAAAAACCAAAGTAAGACCTTTAAAAACCAAAGTAAGACCTTTAAAAACCAAACTAAGACATTTAAAAACCAAACCAAGACCTTTTAAAACCAAAGTAAGACCTTTAAAAACCAAACTAAGACATTTAAAAACCAAACTAAGACCTTTAAAAAAAAAAAAGTAAGACCTTTAAAAACCAAACTAAGACCTTTAAAAAAACAAACCAAGACCTTTAAAAACCAAACTAAGACCTTTAAAAACCAAACTAAGACCATTAAAAACCAAAGTAAGACCTTTAAAAACCAAAGTAAGACCTTTAAAAACCAAACTAAGACATTTAAAAAGCAAACCAAGACTTTTTAAAACCAAAGTAAGACCTTTAAAAACCAAACTAAGACATTTAAAAACCAAACTAAGACCTTTAAAAAAAAAAGTAAGACCTTTAAAAACCAAACTAAGACCTTTAAAAAAACAAACCAAGACCTTTAAAAACCAAAGTAAGACCTTTAAAACCCAAACTAAGACCATTAAAAACCAAAGTAAGACCTTTAAAACCCAAACTAAGACCTTTAAAAACCAAACTAAGACCTTTAAAAAAACAAACCAAGACCTTTAAAAACCAAATTAAGACCTTTAAAAACCAAACTAAGACCATTAAAAAACAAAGTAAGACCTTTAAAACCCAAACTAAGACCTTTAAAAACCAAAGTAAGACCTTTAAAAACCAAACTAAGACCTTTAAAAACCAAAGTAAGACCTTTAAAACCCAAACTAAGACCATTAAAAACCAAAGTAAGACCTTTAAAACCCAAACTAAGACCATTAAAAACCAAAGTAAGACCTTTAAAAACCAAACTAAGACCTTTAAAAACCAAAGTAAGACCTTTAAAAACCAAAGTAAAGCCATTAAAAACCAAAGTAAGACCTTTAAAACCCAAACTAAGAACTTTAAAAACCAAAGTAAGACCTTTAAAAACCAAACTAAGACCTTTAAAAACCAAAGTAAGACCTTTAAAAACCAAAGTAAGACCTTTAAAACCCAAACTAAGACCTTTAAAAACCAAAGTAAGACCTTTAAAAACCAAACTAAGACCTTTAAAAACCAAAGTAAGACCATTAAAAACCAAAGTAAGACCTTTAAAAACCAAAGTAAGACCTTTAAAAACCAAACTAAGACATTTAAAAACCAAACCAAGACCTTTTAAAACCAAAGTAAGACCTTTAAAAACCAAACTAAGACATTTAAAAACCAAACTAAGACCTTTAAAAAAAAAAGTAAGACCTTTAAAAAACAAACTAAGACCTTTAAAAAAACAAACCAAGACCTTTAAAAACCAAATTAAGACCTTTAAAAACCAAACTAAGACCATTAAAAAACAAAGTAAGACCTTTAAAACCCAAACTAAGACCTTTAAAAACCAAAGTAAGACCTTTAAAAACCAAACTAAGACCTTTAAAAACCAAAGTAAGACCTTTAAAAACCAAAGTAAGACCTTTAAAACCCAAACTAAGACCTTTAAAAACCAAACTAAAGCCATTAAAAACCAAACTAAGACATTTAAAAACCAAACCAAGACCTTTTAAAACCAAAGTAAGACCTTTAAAAACCAAACTAAGACATTTAAAAACCAAACTAAGACCTTTAAAAAAAAAAGTAAGACCTTTAAAAACCAAACTAAGACCTTTAAAAAAACAAACCAAGACCTTTAAAAACCAAACTAAGACCTTTAAAAACCAAACTAAGACCATTAAAAACCAAAGTAAGACCTTTAAAAACCAAAGTAAGACCTTTTAAAACCAAAGTAAGACCTTTAAAAACCAAACTAAGACATTTAAAAACCAAACTAAGACCTTTAAAAAAAAAAGTAAGACCTTTAAAAACCAAACTAAGACCTTTAAAAAAACAAACCAAGACCTTTAAAAACCAAAGTAAGACCTTTAAAAACCAAACTAAGACATTTAAAAACCAAACTAAGACCTTTAAAAAAAAAAGTAAGACCTTTAAAAACCAAACTAAGACCTTTAAAAAAACAAACCAAGACCTTTAAAAACCAAATTAAGACCTTTAAAAACCAAACTAAGACCATTAAAAAACAAAGTAAGACCTTTAAAACCCAAACTAAGACTATTAAAAACCAAACTAAGACCTTTAAAAACCAAACTAAGACCATTAAAAACCAAATTAAGACCTTTAAAAACCAAACTAAAGCCATTAAAAACCAAAGTAAGACCTTTAAAACCCAAACTAAGACCTTTAAAAACCAAAGTAAGACCTTTAAAAACCAAACTAAGACCTTTAAAAACCAAAGTAAGACCTTTAAAAACCAAAGTAAGACCTTTAAAACCCAAACTAAGACCATTAAAAACCAAAGTAAGACCTTTAAAACCCAAACTAAGACCATTAAAAACCAAAGTAAGACCTTTAAAAACCAAACTAAGACCTTTAAAAACCAAAGTAAGACCTTTAAAAACCAAAGTAAAGCCATTAAAAACCAAAGTAAGACCTTTAAAACCCAAACTAAGACCTTTAAAAACCAAAGTAAGACCTTTAAAAACCAAACTAAGACCTTTAAAAACCAAAGTAAGACCTTTAAAAACCAAAGTAAGACCTTTAAAACCCAAACTAAGACCTTTAAAAACCAAACTAAGAACTTTAAAAACCAAACTAAGACCTTTAAAAACCAAAGTAAGACCATTAAAAACCAAAGTAAGACCTTTAAAAACCAAAGTAAGACCTTTAAAAACCAAACTAAGACATTTAAAAACCAAACCAAGACCTTTAAAACCCAAACTAAGACCATTAAAAACCAAAGTAAGACCTTTAAAAACCAAACTAAGACCTTTAAAAACCAAAGTAAGACCTTTAAAAACCAAAGTAAGACCTTTAAAAACCAAAGTAAGACCTTTAAAACCCAAACTAAGACCTTTAAAAACCAAACTAAGACCTTTAAAAACCAAACTAAGACCTTTAAAAACCAAAGTAAGACCATTAAAAACCAAAGTAAGACCTTTAAAAACCAAAGTAAGACCTTTAAAAACCAAACTAAGACATTTAAAAACCAAACCAAGACCTTTTAAAACCAAAGTAAGACCTTTAAAAACCAAACTAAGACATTTAAAAACCAAACTAAGACCTTTAAAAAAAAAAGTAAGACCTTTAAAAAACAAACTAAGACCTTTAAAAAAACAAACCAAGACCTTTAAAAACCAAATTAAGACCTTTAAAAACCAAACTAAGACCATTAAAAAACAAAGTAAGACCTTTAAAACCCAAACTAAGACCTTTAAAAACCAAAGTAAGACCTTTAAAAACCAAACTAAGACCTTTAAAAACCAAAGTAAGACCTTTAAAAACCAAAGTAAGACCTTTAAAACCCAAACTAAGACCTTTAAAAACCAAAGTAAGACCTTTAAAAACCAAACTAAGACCTTTAAAAACCAAAGTAAGACCTTTAAAAACCAAAGTAAGACCTTTAAAAACCAAACTAAGACATTTAAAAACCAAACCAAGACCTTTTAAAACCAAAGTAAGACCTTTAAAAACCAAACTAAGACATTTAAAAACCAAACTAAGACCTTTAAAAAAAAAAAAGTAAGACCTTTAAAAACCAAACTAAGACCTTTAAAAAAACAAACCAAGACCTTTAAAAACCAAACTAAGACCTTTAAAAACCAAACTAAGACCATTAAAAACCAAAGTAAGACCTTTAAAAACCAAAGTAAGACCTTTAAAAACCAAACTAAGACATTTAAAAACCAAACCAAGACTTTTTAAAACCAAAGTAAGACCTTTAAAAACCAAACTAAGACATTTAAAAACCAAACTAAGACCTTTAAAAAAAAAAGTAAGACCTTTAAAAACCAAACTAAGACCTTTAAAAAAACAAACCAAGACCTTTAAAAACCAAAGTAAGACCTTTAAAAACCAAACTAAGACCTTTAAAAACCAAACTAAGACCTTTAAAAAAACAAACCAAGACCTTTAAAAACCAAATTAAGACCTTTAAAAACCAAACTAAGACCATTAAAAAACAAAGTAAGACCTTTAAAACCCAAACTAAGACCATTAAAAACCAAACTAAGACCTTTAAAAACCAAACTAAGACCATTAAAAACCAAAGTAAGACCTTTAAAAACCAAATTAAGACCTTTAAAAACCAAACTAAGACCATTAAAAAACAAAGTAAGACCTTTAAAACCCAAACTAAGACCATTAAAAACCAAACTAAGACCTTTAAAAACCAAACTAAGACCATTAAAAACCAAAGTAAGACCTTTAAAAACCAAACTAAGACATTTAAAAACCAAACCAAGACCTTTTAAAACCAAAGTAAGACCTTTAAAAACCAAACTAAGACATTTAAAAACCAAACTAAGACCTTTAAAAAAAAAAAAGTAAGACCTTTAAAAACCAAACTAAGACCTTTAAAAAAACAAACCAAGACCTTTAAAAACCAAACTAAGACCTTTAAAAACCAAACTAAGACCATTAAAAACCAAAGTAAGACCTTTAAAAACCAAAGTAAGACCTTTAAAAACCAAACTAAGACATTTAAAAACCAAACCAAGACCTTTTAAAACCAAAGTAAGACCTTTAAAAACCAAACTAAGACATTTAAAAACCAAACTAAGACCTTTAAAAAAAAAAGTAAGACCTTTAAAAACCAAACTAAGACCTTTAAAAAAACAAACCAAGACCTTTAAAAACCAAAGTAAGACCTTTAAAAACCAAACTAAGACATTTAAAAACCAAACTAAGACCTTTAAAAAAAAAAGTAAGACCTTTAAAAACCAAACTAAGACCTTTAAAAAAACAAACCAAGACCTTTAAAAACCAAATTAAGACCTTTAAAAACCAAACTAAGACCATTAAAAAACAAAGTAAGACCTTTAAAACCCAAACTAAGACCATTAAAAACCAAACTAAGACCTTTAAAAACCAAACTAAGACCATTAAAAACCAAAGTAAGACCTTTAAAAACTAAAGTAAGACCTTTAAAAACCAAACGTACTACGACTAAGATATAAAATTATATATATGCACATTCTGATTCCAGGGTGTTTATAATGTTATTGATGTGATTCCAGGTTGTTTTTAATGTTATTAATGTGATTCCAGTTTTTTTTTAATGATGTTAATGTGATTCCAGGGTGTTTATAATGTTATTGATGTGATTCCAGGTTGTTTTTAATGATGTTAATGTGATTCCAGGGTGTTTATAATGTTAATGATGTGATTCCAGGTTGTTTTTAATGATGTTAATGTGATTCCAGGGTGTTTATAATGTTATTGATGTGATTCCAGGTTGTTTTTAGTGATGTTAATGATGTGATTCCAGGTTGTTTTTAGTGATGTTAATGATGTGATTCCAGGTTGTTTTTAGTGATGTTAATGATGTGATTCCAGGTTGTTTTTCATGATGTTAATGTGATTCCAGGTTGTTTTTAGTGATGTTAATGATGTGATTCCAGGTTGTTTTTAGTGATGTTAATGATGTGATTCCAGGTTGTTTTTCATGATGTTAATGATGTGATTCCAGGTTGTTTTTAGTGATGTTAATGTGATTCCAGGTTGTTTTTAGTGATGTTAATGTGATTCCAGGTTGTTTTTAGTGATGTTAATGATGTGATTCCAGGTTGTTTTTAGTGATGTTAATGATGTGATTCCAGGTTGTTTTTCATGATGTTAATGTGATTCCAGGTTGTTTTTAGTGATGTTAATGATGTGATTCCAGGTTGTTTTTAGTGATGTTAATGATGTGATTCCAGGTTGTTTTTCATGATGTTAATGATGTGATTCCAGGTTGTTTTTAGTGATGTTAATGATGTGATTCCAGGTTGTTTTTAGTGATGTTAATGATGTGATTCCAGGTTGTTTTTCATGATGTTAATGATGTGATTCCAGGTTGTTTTTAGTGATGTTAATGATGTGATTCCAGGTTGTTTTTAGTGATGTTAATGATGTGATTCCAGGTTGTTTTTCATGATGTTAATGATGTGATTCCAGGTTGTTTTTAGTGATGTTAATGTGATTCCAGGTTGTTTTTAGTGATGTTAATGTGATTCCAGGTTGTTTTTAGTGATGTTAATGATGTGATTCCAGGTTGTTTTTAGTGATGTTAATGTGATTCCAGGTTGTTTTTAGTGATGTTAATGATGTGATTCCAGGTTGTTTTTAGTGATGTTAATGATGTGATTCCAGGTTGTTTTTAGTGATGTTAATGATGTGATTCCAGGTTGTTTTTCATGATGTTAATGATGTGATTCCAGGTTGTTTTTAGTGATGTTAATGATGTGATTCCAGGTTGTTTTTAGTGATGTTAATGATGTGATTCCAGGTTGTTTTTCATGATGTTAATGATGTGATTCCAGGTTGTTTTTAGTGATGTTAATGATGTGATTCCAGGTTGTTTTTAGTGATGTTAATGATGTGATTCCAGGTTGTTTTTAGTGATGTTAATGATATGATTCCAGGTTGTTTTTAGTGATGTTAATGTGATTCCAGGCTGTTTATAATGTTAATGATGTGATTCCAGGTTGTTTTTAATGATGTTAATGTGATTCCAGGTTGTTTTTAATGTTATTAATGTGATTCCAGGTTGTTTTTAATGATGTTAATGTGATTCCAGGTTGATTTTAATGTTATTAATGTGATTCCAGGTTGTTTTTAATGATGTTAATATTATTCCAGGTTGTTTTTAATGATGTTAATGTGATTCCAGGTTGTTTTTAATGTTATTAATGTGATTCCAGGTTGTTTTTAATGTTATTAATGTGATTCCAGGTTGTTTTTAATGTTATTAATGTGATTCCAGGTTGTTTTTAATGTTATTAATGTGATTCCAGGTTGTTTTTAGTGATGTTAATGATGTGATTCCAGGTTGTTTTTAGTGATGTTAATGATATGATTCCAGGTTGTTTTTAGTGATGTTAATGTGATTCCAGGCTGTTTATAATGTTAATGATGTGATTCCAGGTTGTTTTTAATGATGTTAATGTGATTCCAGGTTGTTTTTAATGTTATTAATGTGATTCCAGGTTGTTTTTAATGATGTTAATGTGATTCCAGGTTGATTTTAATGTTATTAATGTGATTCCAGGTTGTTTTTAATGATGTTAATATTATTCCAGGTTGTTTTTAATGATGTTAATGTGATTCCAGGTTGTTTTTAATGTTATTAATGTGATTCCAGGTTGTTTTTAATGTTATTAATGTGATTCCAGGTTGGGGATTTGGTCCATTGAAGCCTCGTACTCTGATGATTTCACCACAACAGCGAGAGCAGACTTTGAGGTTAAAGAATATGGTAACAACAACACAATAAAACTGCTCTATCAGATATCATATCAACCAGATCTCAGTATGAATAAAGTGTCAAATGTAAATTATTAATTGTTCTGTGTCAGTTCTTCCCAGTTTCTCCATCCTGGTGGAACCAGAAGCTAACTACGTTAGCTACGGCAGCTTCAACCGTTTCAACTTCAAGGTTTCAGCCAGGTGAGAAACACTCTGACGTCATGTTCACATATCCATATGAACATAAACACAACGTCAGTATGTGTGAATGAGACCGAGCGTGTGTCTCTCAGGTATCTCCACGGCGCTCCGGTGGCTGACGGCGAAGTGTGTCTGCGTTACGGTTACGTTAGCGGGACGGATCCTCCGGTTATCATCCCCAGCTCCTTCACCAGAGAGAGAGTAAGACACGTGCTTTTACTACGTATTAACTCCTCATAGACAACATGTTTATAGTTTAACCTGTCGCTTTCTGTGTCCTTCAGTTGTCTTCCACAGGTGAGGTGGACGTGACTGTGAACATGGAGAAGGTCCTGTCCAAACACGACGGATCCAAAGACCTCAACAGTCTGGTGGGGAAGTACCTGTACATCGCTGTCCTGCTGCAGGAGGACACAGGTACGCAGCCTTTATCCAAGTCTTAAACCTGAGATTTAAAGCCTTAAACCTGAGATTTAAAGCCTTAAACCTGACATTTAAAGTCTTAAACCTGAGAATTAAAGTCTTAAACCTGAGAATTAAAGTCTTAAACCTGAGATTTAAAGCCTTAAACCTGAGATTTAAAGTCTTAAACCTGATATTTTAAGTCTTTAACCTGACATTTAGTCTTAAACATGACATTGTAAGTCTTAAACCTAACATTTTAAGTCTTAAACCTGACATTTAAAGCCTTAAACCTGACATTTAAATTCTTAAACCTGAGATTTAAAGTCTTAAACCTGACATTTAAAGCCTTAAACCTGACATTTAAAGCCTTAAACCTGACATTTAAAGCCTTAAACCTGAGATTTAAAGCCTTAAACCTGACATTTAAAGCCTTAAACCTGAGATTTAAACTCCTAAACCTGAGATTTAAACTCACCTGTCTGTCAGGTGGGATCACTCAGGAGGCGGAGTTCGCTGCAGTGAAGTTCGTTAAATCCCCGTACAGCCTAAGCCTGGTCTCCACGCCGCCCTTCATCAAACCTGGACTTCCTTATAACATCCAGGTGAGTCCAGACGTCACACCTGCTCACCTCTACCTGCTGTTAGGTGAAGAACAAGCTTTAATACGGTGACGTCATGATGTCTGTACAGGTGCTGGTGAAGGATCACCTGGACAAACCGGTGAACCGGGTTCAGGTGCGTCTGGTGGAGCGACAGCTGTTCAGACAGGGGAGGGACAGCGAGGACATCCCCTGTCCCGACAGCGCCAACAGCCAATCAGACGGCCTCGCTGTCTTCATCTGCAACACGCCCAGCGAAGCAGTCAGAGCTGTGCTGAAGGTGAGGAGGAGGAGGAGCAGGAGGAGGAGAGGGAGAGGAGAGGAGTAGAGGAGGAGGAGGAGGAGGAGGAGAGGAGAGGAGAAGAGGAGGAGGAGGAGGAGGAGGAGGAGGAGGAGGAGGAGGAGGAGGAGGAGGAGGAGGAGGAGGAGGAGGAGGAGAAGAGGAGGAGGAAGAGGAGGAGAGGAGAGGAGAAGAGGAGGAGAGGTGGAGGTGGAGGAGGAGGAGGAGGAGGAGGAGGAGGAGGAGGAGGAGGAGGAGGAGGAGGAGGAGGAGGAGGAGGAGGAGGAGGAGGAGAAGAGGAGGAGGAAGAGGAGGAGGAGGAGGAGGAGGAGAGGGAGAGGAGAGGAGAAGAGGCGGAGGAGGAGGAGGAGAGGAGAGGAGAAGAGGAGGAGGAGGAGGAGGAGGAGGAGGAGGAGGAGAGGAGGAGGAGAAGGAGGAGGAAGAGGAGAGGAGGAGGAGGAGGAAGAGTAGAGGAGGCGAAGAGGAGGAGGAGAACTTGTTTACATGTTGTTAACTTGTGGCCTTGTTGTTGTTGACTCAGTTTGAGACGGCGGACGGCGTCCTCCCAGCAGCCAGTCAGGCCAGTCTGAGTCTGGAGGCGTTGGCGTATCACTCTCCGAACCAGCGCTACCTGTACATCGACCCGCCGCTGCCGGGCCGCGGCCTCAATGTGGGACGCTTCTCCAACGTCAAGGTGTACTCGGCCACGCCCTCCTACGTGCCCGTCAGAGCCCTCAGCTACCTGGTGAGGAAACGACGATGCACGTCTGTAGTCGGTGTTTGTCCCGTTTCCATAGTTACTGATGACATCACCCCCTCAGGTGCTCTCCAAAGGGAAGGTGGTTCATTTCGGCAGTCAGAAGTTCGTCTCCAGCGGCGACCACAAACAGACCGTGAGCTTCGAGGTGACGCCGTCCATGGTCCCGTCCATCAGGCTGCTGGTCTACTACATCCTGTACGGAGAGGGGACGTCTGAGCTGGTGGCCGACTCCGTCTGGCTGGACGTCACCGACAAGTGTGTCAACGGACTGCAGGTACTACCAGATACCGGCTGGACGCGAAAACACATACATTGACATTTAAAGCTTTAAGCCTGACATTTATAGTCTTAAACCTGACATTTAAAGTCTTAAACCTGAGATTTAAAGTCTTAAACCTGAGATTTAAAGCCTTAAACCTGACATTTATAGTCTTAAACCTGACATTTAAAGCCTTAAACCTGACATTTAAAGCCTTAAACCTGATATTTAAAGCCTTAAACCTGACATTTAAAGCCTTAAACCTGACATTTATAGTCTTAAACCTGACATTTAAAGCCTTAAACCTGACATTTAAAGCCTTAAACCTGATATTTAAAGCCTTAAACCTGACATTTAAAGCCTTAAACCTGATATTTAAAGCCTTAAACCTGACAGTTAAAGCCTTAAACCTGACATTTAAAGCCTTAAACCTGACATTTATAGTCTTAAACCTGAGATTTAAACTCCTAAACCTGAGATTTAAACTCACCTGTCTGTCAGGTGGGATCACTCAGGAGGCGGAGTTCGCTGCAGTGAAGTTCGTTAAATCCCCGTACAGCCTGAGCCTGGTCTCCACGCCGCCCTTCATCGAACCTGGACTTTAGAAGCCTTGATCCTGACATTGTAACCCTTAAACCTGACCTGTGTATAATGTGTGTGTTGTATTGTGTGTGTGTGTGTGTGTGTGTGTGTGTGTGTGTGTGTGTCAGACTGACCTGTCGTATCGTAGTCGGGTCTACAAACCGAAGGAAAACCTCCGTCTGGACATCCGGACCAATCAGGAGGGTCTGGTCGCTCTGTCTGCTGTTGACTCCGCCCTCTACACGCTGCGTCCTAACTACAGGGACCCCGTTACTAGGGTAACGCACAAAACATCCACAGTACACTTTGTTTATTATTATTATTATTATTATGTGGAGTTGCTGTGAAACGGCAGTAACAGGAAGTACGTCCGGTGGCTCGCAGGTTCTGCGTCACCTCGAGCAAAGCGACCTGGGCTGCGGTGGAGGCGGCGGCAAAGACAGCGCGGACGTCTTCCGATTGGCCGGCCTCACCTTCATCACCAACGCCAACGCCCAACCGTCAGCCAGCAGTACGTCAATCAGACAACCAACCAATCAGTGACCACACACTGGGTTTTAATGATGGAGTTAACGTGTGTGTGTGTGTGTGTGTGTGTGTGTCCAGGTGAGGCGTGCACGGCTGCCATGCGTCCGAAGCGAGCTCTGTCTGAAGAGGAGAAGGAAAAGAAAGGTGAACAAGCTACTCTGGACCTGTGACATGACATCTTTGTTGGCGTGGGTCAGAGGTCAGGGGTCAAAGGTCAGGGGTCAGAGGTCAGCAACCTGCGTCTCTTCAGCTCCTCTCCAGTGGCTCCCTGTGGAGTTTTAAACATGGAAATGAATAATTGTTTTTTGTTTACGTTTTCATTTTTATTAATCATTGTTGTAGGTCTATGGTACGACGGTACGACGGAGTATTAGGGCCACATTGAGGAAAAAATCAATCTGAGATTTCATGAACAAAGTCATAATATTATAAAGTATTCATTTTAGGTGTTATTTTCTTTTATTCTCGTAATATTCTGACTTTATTGTGTAAATCTCAGATGTTTTTTCCCTCAATGTGGTCCTAATACTCCGTAGTACATTGTCTCTTTGGCCCTCACTGCATTAGACTGATATACTATATACTATATTATATATAAATATATATATATATACTATATAAACTGTGTTTCCTTCATCACAATGATCACATGTTTTGCGGCTCCAGACAGATTTATTTTATTTTGTTGTGCCTAAGATGTCTCTTTAGATGGTAAAGGTTGCTGAGCCCTGACCCCTGACCCCTGACCCCGGGTGTGGGGTAATGTGACTGAACAGTAGACGGTAGATTAACGGTGTCTGTGTGTCCGTCCAGCGGCGTCCTACGGCCCGGTGAAGACGTGCTGTGAACAGGGCATGAAGTACATCCCAAAGAGCGTCACCTGCCACCAGTTCGCCTTGCAGACCTTCAGGAAACACCATCGCTGCCGACAGGCCTTCAGGGCCTGCTGCGAGTTCGTCCAACAGCACCTGGACCAGAACCAGGACCTCGTCCTGGCACGCCACGGTCAGTCTGGACTCATCACACACACACACACACACACTGACAGACAGGAAGTCCACGTTAAGAGAGGTCATCACCTGGTGGCCTCTTTACTCTGTTAGTTACCATGGTGACGTGTTAGTAGCCATGGTGACGTGTTCGTAACCATGGTGACCTGTTAGTAGCCATGGTGACGTGTTAGTAGCCATGGTGACGTGTTAGTAGCCATGGTGACCTGTTAGTAGCCATGGTGACGTGTTAGTAGCCATGGTGACGTGTAAGTAGCCATGGTGACGTGTTCGTAACCATGGTGACCTGTTAGTAGCCATGGTGACGTGTTCGTAACCATGGTGACCTGTTAGTAGCCATGGTGACGTGTTAGTAGCCATGGTGACGTGTTAGTAGCCATGGTGACCTGTTAGTAGCCATGGTGACGTGTTAGTAGCCATGGTGACGTGTAAGTAGCCATGGTGACGTGTTCGTAACCATGGTGACCTGTTAGTAGCCATGGTGACGTGTTCGTAACCATGGTGACGTGTTAGTAGCCATGGTGACCTGTTAGTAGCCATGGTGACGTGTTAGTAGCCATGGTGACCTGTTAGTAGCCATGGTGACGTGTAAGTAGCCATGGTGACGTGTTCGTAACCATGGTGACCTGTTAGTAGCCATGGTGACGTGTTCGTAGCCATGGTGACGTGTTAGTAGCCATGGTGACGTGTTAGTAGCCATGGTGACCTGTTAGTTACCATGGTGACGTGTTAGCTACCATGGTGACCTGTTAGTTACCATGGTGACGTGTTCGTAGCCATGGTGACCTGTTAGTAGCCATGGTGACGTGTTAGTAACCTTGGTGACGTGTTTAGTGGCCGGAGCGTTAAGTGGAGGCAGAATGATTCTCTGAACACTAGTTGAGGTAGTGAACATGAACCAACGGGACCAGATTAGACCCCTACGCCGCTGGAGACGACTGCAGGAGGAGGAGACGGCTGGCTAACGCTAGCTAGCTAACTAACACCTGCTCTCCTCCCGGTGAAGTCGTCTCCTGGCGGCGAGGAGTGATGCAGAGGGACCGTGACCCGGCGCTGTCCTCTGTTGGACTCATTTCCTGTAGCATGTAGCAACCTCATCATGTAGTACCCAATACAAGGGTTTATAGCTATGCTAGCTGCTAACATTAGCATGGCTCAGCTGCAGCTTTATAAACATGTTCATCTATATTGTGTGTGTGTGTGTGTGTGTGTGTGTGTGTGTGTGCAGCGATGGGTGCGGACTTCGACGTGGCTCCGTCTCTGGTCCGGAGCTTCTTTCCGGAGAGCTGGCTGTGGGAGGTGCAGCGCGTCAGGTGACACGAATCAAACACACCCACCAGCCTCTGTTTGCTTGTTTATTTATTTGGACAGAAACATTAAGAAATTAAACGCAGTGGTGGAAAGTAACTAAGTACATTTACTCCAGTACTGTACTAACATGTTGATGCTTTTGTACTTTTGCTTAAAGGGGCTGTTAGTAAGAATCCTAAATGTCTTGTTAACAGCTTCACCTGTGTCCGTTAAGTCAACTAAAGTCAGCGTCCTGTTGCTGGCGCTTGTGCTCGCTCTACATAGACATGAAGGAGCATCGCTCAACACAGTGAGGAGACACACGTCAGCTAAAAGCACAATATCACTCTATATCTCAGCTGCTTGGCAGTAATGTTAGCTGACCAGACCAAGGTCTCTCCATGAATCAATGCTGATCCTAGTGTTGGCTTTTCCCGCCTCAGCCTCCCGACCGCGGCCGGAGGGAACGGGGGAGACGATAACGTTTCTCTCTGCGGAGCCCCGTCACTTCACAAGACACGGGAAACCTCTGTTGGTCTGGAGGAGCTGCAGCAGTTATTTCTGCACAAACGTCCACTGAACATTCACTAGATATTCTCAGAGCTAAACTAACTCTACTGCAGTGTGGAGTGAGCAGCATGCACGTGAGAGGTGGAGCGAGAGAGAGAGAGAAGGAGCGTGGTGTGTGAGTGAAGGCAGGCAGAGGAGCAGAGGAGCAGAGGAGCAGAGACTCCGGTCCTGGAGACCAAAGCTATGGTCTCCCCCGCGTCCTCCGACCGCGGCCAACACTGTTTAACAGCTTCACCAGATACAACCAAGAGGTTTTGGTGCTTCACTGGAGTTTGTGTTGGAGTCTGAGTCTGAACAGCGGAGACACACGAGAGACCATGAGACACACGAGAGACCAGGAGACACACGAGAGACCAGGAGACACACGAGAGACCAGGAGACACACGAGAGACCAGGAGACACACGAGAGACCAGGAGACACACGAGAGACCATGAGACACGAGAGACCATGAGACACACGAGAGACCAGGAGACACACGAGAGACCATGAGACACACGAGAGACCATGAGACACGAGAGACCATGAGACACACGAGAGACCATGAGACACGAGAGACCAGGAGACACACGAGAGACCAGGAGACACACGAGAGACCATGAGACACACGAGACCATGAGACACACGAGAGACCATGAGACACACGAGAGACCATGAGACACACGAGAGACCAGGAGACACACGAGAGACCATGAGACACACGAGAGACCATGAGACACACGAGAGACCATGAGACACACGAG
This sequence comes from Sebastes fasciatus, assembly GCF_043250625.1. NCBI lineage: Eukaryota > Metazoa > Chordata > Actinopteri > Perciformes > Sebastidae > Sebastes > Sebastes fasciatus. The sequence goes on from NC_133800.1 coordinate 37,613,563, forward strand.
AGACCATGAGACACACGAGAGACCACGAGACACACGAGAGACCACGAGACACACGAGAGACCAGGAGACACACGAGAGACCATGAGACACACGAGAGACCATGAGACACACGAGAGACCACGAGACACGAGAGACCATGAGACACACGAGAGACCATGAGACACACGAGAGACCAGGAGACACACGAGAGACCATGAGACACACGAGAGACCATGAGACACGAGAGACCATGAGACACACGAGAGACCATGAGACACGAGAGACCAGGAGACACACGAGAGACCAGGAGACACACGAGAGACCATGAGACACACGAGACCATGAGACACACGAGAGACCATGAGACACACGAGAGACCATGAGACACACGAGAGACCAGGAGACACACGAGAGACCATGAGACACACGAGAGACCATGAGACACACGAGAGACCATGAGACACACGAGAGACCAGGAGACACCGACCAGCAATGATTTATACCTGGAACAAGTTACTAACAGGACCTTTGAGTCAGATTTATAATGCAGGATTTTTACTGTGTGGACTTTATGTCCTCGTGTCTGGAGCACCGGAACAAACACATTTCCCTGTTTGGGATAATAAAGTTGATCTGAATCCTCATCCACTAAATCACATGAACCCACATAGTCCTCTCTCCCTACGAGCCTCACACCTCTTCAGTCCTCTACAGTCCCTCTAAACGTCGTTGTGTTCTGTGTGTTCAGTCCAGGCATGAAGTCGGCCATCAGGCCTCTACCAGACTCTCTGACCACCTGGGAGATCAGGGCCGTCGGCATGTTCAACAACGGTGAGATCATTCTCCATCCTTCCTTAATGTTCATCATCCCTCCCTCTTCTCTTCCTTCATTTAATCCCCTCATCTCAGTGCCTGTATCGCTGCATCCTGATCAGGTTTTTATTAAACTACAGTTATTTCTATTTAACCATATTTCATTTCTATACCGCTGACATGTAAACATGACAGATTAAAGGAATTGCGACAAGGATGGGATTCGAACCCATGCGTGCAGAGCACAATGGATTAGCAGTCCATCGCCTTAACCACTCGGCCACCTCGTCTGTTGTGAGCCGTGTTTAAGGTGACAAACGGTCGAGTCTATGGAGGACGAAACCTGCCAAAATACAAAATAAATACATAAATGACTCCATAAATGAATAAATATGTTGTTAAATATAGCAAAAATAATATTAAAATAAATATAGCCATGCTCTGACCCCATGACAGCCGTTGGGTGACGGCCCCCTCATTTCCATGATGAGGCAGAAATATATCAGGAAAAGAATACAGAAATAAATAAGTTTGGGTAAATAAATAAGAGGTGAAATGCAAATGGAAAAATCATGAATAAATAAATAAATACATAAATAAATACACATATTAAAAAATTAAAAAATATAAATGAAAAAATGAATATATAATAAATAAATGCAGTAATAAATAAATACATTTAAAAATGATTAAAAGTAAATACATAAATAGGATGGAGGATGCAATCTGCCTAAATCAAAAATAAATCAATAAATGACTCAATAAATAAATAAATATGTCATTAAATGTAGCAAAAATAATATTAAAAATAAATGTAGCCATTAATTAATTGATAAATTGTGAAATAATTTGATATTTCGGTTTAATTTGCTTCTTTATTTATTTATCTTTGTATTAATTCCCTTATTTATTTACTCCTCTGTTTAATTTTCCCTTTTATTTATTTATGTATTTATTTCCTATTAATTTTTAAAATAATTTATTTATATTTATATATAAATTACACAGAAGAGTAAATTATTTATTAGTATTATTTAATTTTGCTACTTTTATTTATTTATCCAGTCATTTATTTATTTTTTGGCTGGTTCCACCCTCCATCATTTTCACCAAGCTATTTAATATATGACATATATTATATTGATAATATAATTTGGAATAATTATGTTACACAACGATACTTGTTGCTGCCCCAGTACATTCACTAATTATATATATATATATATTTATACATCTTCAACCTAATAGCTTATTACAAATTACATATAAACAAAAATGCTATTATGTGAATTAATAAAAAGTTTATTACCATCAACTCAACATTGACTTTCATCCTCCATGTTTTTGTGTAACATGATGTCACCTCGGCAAGTCGTGCACCAACATTTCCGCAGACTTCCTGAGTTGTTGTTCTGACATGAGGAGGCCTTCAGGGGGATTTTCGTGGTTATAAAAGCTGATCACAAGCAGCAGCTGTCAATCTACACAACGCAACACATTCTCACTTCCTGTGCAGGCAGGAAGTAAAGGTCACCACTAGGCTGTGTGACCTGTGTGACCTGTGTGACCTGTGTGTGTCTCTGTGCAGGTGTGTGTGTTGCGGAGCCGGTCCAGGTGGCGGTCAGTCTGCCGCTCAGCGTGGACGTCCCTCTGCCGTATCAGGTGGTCAGAGGAGAGCAGCTGGAGCTGAAGGGCTCCGTGTACAACCAGCAGGCCGACAGCGTCATGGTACCGACCACAGACTACTACATATCCCATCATGCTCTGCTCCTCTGGACTCCTCTGCAGGGAGCTGTAGTTTATCAGAGTGCTGACTGTGGTCTCCTCTTCCTCGTCCTCAGTACTGCGTGACGCTGACGGCCGGCCCGGCGGTGTGCCTGCAGCAGTCCACGCCGGCTGCCGGGGGGGCGGGGCTTCACTCCACCTCCTGCAGCTGGACTCCACTGGCTGCTGGGGGAGTGGGGGGGGTGAGCTTCACCCTGCTGGGTCTGGAGCCTGGACAACACACCCTGACCTTCACCCTGAAGACACGCCATGGAGGGAGAGACGTCCTGGAGAAGAAGCTGAGAGTGGTGGTACGAACACGAGTAGAAACAACTTATACTTTAGTCTTTACCTGCACAGTCCTCCATAATGTTACCTTAACTTATACTTTAGTCTTTACCTGCAGTCCTCCATAATGTTACCTTAACTTATACTTTAGTCTTTACCTGCAGTCCTCCATAATGTTACCTTAACTTATACTTTAGTCTTTACCTGCACAGTCCTCCATAATGTTACCTTAACTTATACTTTAGTCTTTACCTGCAGTCCTCCATAATGTTACCTTAACTTATACTTTAGTCTTTACCTGCACAGTCCTCCATAATGTTACCTTAACTTATACTTTAGTCTTTACCTGCACAGTCCTCCATAATGTTACCTTAACTTATACTTTAGTCTTTACCTGCAGTCCTCCATAATGTTACCTTAACTTATACTTTAGTCTTTACCTGCAGTCCTCCATAATGTTACCTTAACTTATACTTTAGTCTTTACCTGCACAGTCCTCCATAATGTTACCTTAACTTATACTTTAGTCTTTACCTGCACAGTCCTCCATAATGTTACCTTAACTTATACTTTAGTCTTTACCTGCACAGTCCTCCATAATGTTACCTTAACTTATACTTTAGTCTTTACCTGCAGTCCTCCATAATGTTACCTTAACTTATACTTTAGTCTTTACCTGCAGTCCTCCATAATGTTACCTTAACTTATACTTTAGTCTTTACCTGCAGTCCTCCATAATGTTACCTTAACTTATACTTTAGTCTTTACCTGCAGTCCTCCATAATGTTACCTTAACTTATACTTTAGTCTTTACCTGCAGTCCTCCATAATGTTACCTTAACTTATACTTTAGTCTTTACCTGCACAGTCCTCCATAATGTTACCTTAACTTATACTTTAGTCTTTACCTGCAGTTCTCCATAATGTTACCTTAACTTATACTTTAGTCTTTACCTGCACAGTCCTCCATAATGTTACCTTAACTTATACTTTAGTCTTTACCTGCACAGTCCTCCATAATGTTACCTTAACTTATACTTTAGTCTTTACCTGCAGTCCTCCATAATGTTACCTTAACTTATACTTTAGTCTTTACCTGCAGTCCTCCATAATGTTACCTTAACTTATACTTTAGTCTTTACCTGCAGTCCTCCATAATGTTACCTTAACTTATACTTTAGTCTTTACCTGCAGTCCTCCATAATGTTACCTTAACTTATACTTTAGTCTTTACCTGCAGTCCTCCATAATGTTACCTTAACTTATACTTTAGTCTTTACCTGCAGTCCTCCATAATGTTACCTTAACTTATACTTTAGTCTTTACCTGCAGTTCTCCATAATGTTACCTTAACTTATACTTTAGTCTTTACCTGCAGTCCTCCATAATGTTACCTTAACTTATACTTTAGTCTTTACCTGCAGTCCTCCATAATGTTACCTTAACTTATACTTTAGTCTTTACCTGCAGTCCTCCATAATGTTACCTTAACTTATACTTTAGTCTTTACCTGCAGTCCTCCATAATGTTACCTTAACTTATACTTTAGTCTTTACCTGCAGTCCTCCATAATGTTACCTTAACTTATACTTTAGTCTTTACCTGCAGTCCTCCATAATGTTACCTTAACTTATACTTTAGTCTTTACCTGCACAGTCCTCCATAATGTTACCTTAACTTATACTTTAGTCTTTACCTGCAGTCCTCCATAATGTTACCTTAACTTATACTTTAGTCTTTACCTGCAGTCCTCCATAATGTTACCTTAACTTATACTTTAGTCTTTACCTGCACAGTCCTCCATAATGTTACCTTAACTTATACTTTAGTCTTTACCTGCAGTTCTCCATAATGTTACCTTAACTTATACTTTAGTCTTTACCTGCACAGTCCTCCATAATGTTACCTTAACTTATACTTTAGTCTTTACCTGCACAGTCCTCCATAATGTTACCTTAACTTATACTTTAGTCTTTACCTGCAGTCCTCCATAATGTTACCTTAACTTATACTTTAGTCTTTACCTGCACAGTCCTCCATAATGTTACCTTAACTTATACTTTAGTCTTTACCTGCACAGTCCTCCATAATGTTACCTTAACTTATACTTTAGTCTTTACCTGCAGTCCTCCATAATGTTACCTTAACTTATACTTTAGTCTTTACCTGCAGTCCTCCATAATGTTACCTTAACTTATACTTTAGTCTTTACCTGCAGTCCTCCATAATGTTACCTTAACTTATACTTTAGTCTTTACCTGCAGTCCTCCATAATGTTACCTTAACTTATACTTTAGTCTTTACCTGCACAGTCCTCCATAATGTTACCTTAACTTATACTTTAGTCTTTACCTGCAGTCCTCCATAATGTTACCTTAACTTATACTTTAGTCTTTACCTGCACAGTCCTCCATAATGTTACCTTAACTTATACTTTAGTCTTTACCTGCAGTCCTCCATAATGTTACCTTAACTTATACTTTAGTCTTTACCTGCAGTCCTCCATAATGTTACCTTAACTTATACTTTAGTCTTTACCTGCACAGTCCTCCATAATGTTACCTTAACTTATACTTTAGTCTTTACCTGCAGTCCTCCATAATGTTACCTTAACTTATACTTTAGTCTTTACCTGCACAGTCCTCCATAATGTTACCTTAACTTATACTTTAGTCTTTACCTGCAGTCCTCCATAATGTTACCTTAACTTATACTTTAGTCTTTACCTGCAGTCCTCCATAATGTTACCTTAACTTATACTTTAGTCTTTACCTGCAGTCCTCCATAATGTTACCTTAACTTATACTTTAGTCTTTACCTGCAGTCCTCCATAATGTTACCTTAACTTATACTTTAGTCTTTACCTGCAGTCCTCCATAATGTTACCTTAACTTATACTT
>NC_133800.1:37624785-37642285 GCF_043250625.1 Sebastes fasciatus
GGAGAGGAGGAGGAGGAGGAAGAGGTGGTGGGAATGAGCCCAAATGTGTCTCTAATATTGTTCCCCTCTAACGTGATTAACCTCGTTAGTATTCATTCTAATAATCCTCCTTTAAAAAGCGTTTCAATAATCATCAGCTGCTCTGAGGTCAGAATCAAACGCTCCCTCCTCTTCCTCCTGTTCCTCCTCCTCCTCCTCATCCTCCTCTTCTCCCTCCTCCTCCTCCTCTTCCTCACCACTCTTCATCATCATCATGGAGTTTACTCGTTTACTCGACGTGTTATTTATCACATTTATATTTAGAGTTTATATGTTGTATTAAAACCTGAAGGTGTTAAATGTTGTTTTAAACCAACACATTCATGTTGATTTAAATCTTTTATTGAGGGTTTATTAATAATAATAATAATAAAAATAGTCATAATAATAATATGTTTATATGTTACACAGAGTTTATCCAAAAATATTAAAATAAAGACAGAAAACCTGCTGTGTCATTTATTTGATAGATTATAGGAACTATTTAAACATGTTTTCATCACTGATCCATCCTGATGAATAACTGATCAAAACAGGAAATATATCAACCAGATGTTCTGTTAAGCAGATGTCACTACAGCTTCTTACTGTTGATGCACAGAGCAGCCGTCTGGTTTTCCGAGGTCTGGGTTGGTGCTTCATCAACTTTCCTAGTTTGAAACCCGACTTCAGGGGGCCGTTCTAGTTGAGATCTCCAACTAGGAACTCCGAACTTCCCAGTTCAAATGCAACGTACCACAAATCTTGAGTTTCCGACTTGAATGACCTTTCCATTGCACTTTTCCGTGATCCAGCAACCTTCTGTATAAAGTACCCTGATCATCCGTCAATCTTCCGCATAAAGTACCCAGCTCATCCGTCAATCTTCCGCATAAAGTACCCAGCTCATCCGTCAATCTTCCGCATAAAGTACCCTGATCATCCGTCAATCTTCCGCATAAAGTACCCAGATCATCCGTCAATCTTCCACATAAAGTACCCTGATCATCCGTCAATCTTCAGTATAAAGTACCCGGATCATCTGCCGATCTTCCGTAAAAAGTACCCTGATCATCCAGCAATCTTCAGCATAAAGTACCCGGATCATCTGGCAAAACCCGGATCATCTGTCAATCTCCCACATAAAGTACCCAGATCATCTGGCGATACCCGGATCATCTGTCAATCTCCCGCATAAAGTACCCGGATCATCTGGCGATACCCGGATCATCTGTCAATCTTCCGCATAAAGTACCCGGATCATCTGACGATCTTCCGTATAAAGTACCCTGATCATCTGACGATCTTCTGCATAAAGTACCCGAATCATCTGTCAATCTTCCGCATAAAGTACCCGGATCATCTGACGATCTTCCGTATAAAGTACCCTGATCATCCGTCAATCTTCTGCATAAAGTACCCGAATCATCTGACTTTCTTCCGTATAAAGTACCCTGATCATCCATCGATGTTCTGTGTAAAGTACCCGGATCATCCGTCAATCTTCCGCATAAAGTACCCTGATCATCTCACGATCAACTGTATAAAGTACCCGGATCATCTGCCGAGCTTCCGTATAAAGTACCCTGATCATCTGACGATCTTCCGTATAAAGTACCTGGATTTTATTTATTTATTTATTTAAAAAGGATCCCCATTAGCTGATACCAATGGCACCAGCTAGTCTTCCTGGGGTCCGAGTATAAAGTACCTGGATCATCTGACGATCTTCCGTATAAAGTACCCGGATCATCTGACGATCTTCCGTATAAAGTACCCTGATCATCTGACGATCTTCCGTATAAAGTACCCTGATCATCCATCAATCTTCTGTATAAAGTACCCTGATCATCTGACGATCTTTCGTATAAAGTACCCGGATCATCCGTCAATCTTCCGCATAAAGTACCCAGATCATCCATCAATCTTCTGTATAAAGTACCCTGATCATCTGACGATCTTTCGTATAAAGTACCCGGATCATCCGTCAATCTTCCGTATAAAGTACCCGGATCATCTGACGATCTTCCGTATAAAGTACCCTGATCATCCATCAATCTTCCGTATAAAGTACCCGGATCATCCGGCAATCTTCTGCATAAAGTACCCTGATTATCTGCCGATCTTCCGCATAAAGTACCCGGATCATCGGCCGATCTTCCGTAAAAAGTACTCGGATCATCCAGCAATCTTCCGCATAAAGTACCCGGATCATCTGCCGATCTTCCGTAAAAAGTACCCGGATCATCCAGCAATCTTCAGCATAAAGTACCCGAATCATCTGACTTTCTTCCGTATAAAGTACCCTGATCATCCATCGATGTTCCGTGTAAAGTACCCGGATCATCCGTCAATCTTCCGCATAAAGTACCCTGATCATCTCACGATCAACTGTATAAAGTACCCGGATCATCTGCCGAGCTTCCGTATAAAGTACCCTGATCATCCATCGGTCTTCCGTATAAAGTACCCTGATCGTCCATCGGTCTTCCGTATAAAGTACCCTGATCATCTGCCGAGCTTCCGTATAAAGTACCCTGATCATCTGCCGATCTTCCGCATAAAGTACCCTGATCATCTGCTGATCTTCCATATAAAGTACTCGGATCATCCGTCAATCTTTTGTATAAAGTACCCGGATCATCTGACGATCTTCCGTATAAAGTACCCGGATCATCCGTCAATCTTTTGTATGAAGTACCCTGATCATCTGCTGATCTTCCGCACAAAGTACCCGGATCATCTGCCGATCTTCCGCATAAAGTACCCTGATCATTTGCCGAGCTTCCGTATAAAGTACCCTGATCATCTGCCGATCTTCCGCATAAAGTACCCGGATCATCTGCTGATCTTCCGCACAAAGTACTCGGATCATCCATCGATCTTCCGTATAAAGTACCCGGATCATCTGCCGAGCTTCCGTATAAAGTACCCTGATCATCCGCTGATCTTCTGCATCCTTTGGGTCCATATAGCACCTGCAGGGAAAGACAAGTGAAGGATAAAGAAATAAAAGGCCTCAGCTGTGAGTCTGACAGCAGTAATAATAATGTTGTTGTTGTCGTGGTGGTGTTCTGGTAATAATAATGTTGTCGTGGTGTTCATGTTCTGGTATCAGATCTCTATTTGTGGAGCAGATGGAGACATGATGAGAGTTTTCTCAGCAGGAGGTAAAGACTTGACTTTAATATCTCTCTCAGGAGATGATGGTCGTTGCTTCTGTGTGAAATCAGGCTGTTTGTATTCAGTCTGACAGCCATCAGATAAACATGACTCCTCTTCATCCCCTCCTCCTCCTCCTCCTCCTCTGTCTCCGTCCTCCATCACTCTCTCGTTCTAACCAACATTATACCGTCTATACTAGTAGTACACTGAGATTAATACGTATTACTACTCATTCACATTATAACAAACTATATTTATTCATGTAGCGGTCTTTAGTTGGAAAAATCTAACTCAAATCAAATCAAATGATCTGATGCATCATGGGTAATGTGGTTCACAGAGGCAAAAGAGTCCATTGTCGCTGCCTCTCTTGTTCTGGTAAAAAAAACTCAGCCGACCCAGGTGCATGCTGGTCCTACCTGCCTATATAACTGCGGGTAGCCACAGTTTTACCCAATTCAGAAACAAAAGAAAACAAAATACTAATTACACAAAAAAACTAAATATACAAGAAGTAAACAAATAAATATGAAAAGAAAACACAATCAGAAACCTAAATAAAGTCAACATCTATAATAATAATAATACTTATTATTAGTAAAACAACAACTAAATATTCACAACAAATACACAGCTCCTAAAATACATAAACAATAAATACAAACAAATCTATAAAACAACACCAGTAATAATAGAAGAACAGTAAAGTAAGAATAGATTGTTGTATATACTGTATACTGTATATATGTGTATATATATATATACACCGTATACTATGTACAGGGAGGATAAAGTATAGCAGAGACAGAGGAAGTATTCAGATCCGTCACCTTAGTAAAAGTAGTAATACTGCAATATAAAAACATATCTAAATACTCCGTTACATATAGAAACCACTGGAACTGTCACTGAAGTAAAAGTACACAAGTATTATTGGCAAAATGTACTTAAAGTATCAATGCAGAATAAAGTGTCCCCTGTGAGTGTCGTACTATTATAGTATGTTAATGCATTATTATAATTACTGATGCATTCAGGTGTAAGTAGTATTTTACAGTTGCAACTGATTTGACTATTTACAGTTTATTTATTTAAACAGATGAATATTAATTTATACCAGAGATTCACACCAGAGGGGCGAATTAAAAGTAAAATTAAAAGTAGAAATATTTAAAATAAAATGCTGTTTCAGTGAACTTATGATTTAGTTATTTTCACTCTTTTAAAATTCCATTAGTCTAGTGTTGAAAAAGTTAACAAAAAACGCAATAAATCCTAATATTGAATCAAAAATACTTCAAAATCGCAATACATATTGAATCGGCACCCGAGTATTGTGATGGTGTTGAACCCAGCTGTAGAAATTATAATAATTTTATTTATATAGCACTTTTCAATCTTAAGCACAAAGTGCTTTCCAGATTTAAAGATTTACAGAATAAAAATTAAAAAAAACTGAATCCAATGCAAATTTTATTTGACTGTTTATTTAATTTTTAACTAAGTTTTATTTTATTTATTTTAATATAAATTATATTTTGGGAGAAACCTGAGCACCAGGAGAATCCCCTTAGTGAAATATAATCGATTTAAGTTTTTTTAATGCTCTAAATTACCTCCAAATATATAAAAACAATATTTGGGGGTAATTTAGAGTGTCCAATTAGCCTCATGCATAACTTGGAATTGTGGGAGAAACCTGAGCACCAGGAGAAAACCCTTGCTGAAATATGAAAGATTGAAGTTTTTTTAATACTCTAGATGACGTAGAGACGCAGAGGGTGATGGGGGTGAGGGGGAGGTGGAGGCAGAAAGGTGAGGTAGATGAGGAGGGGTGCGTGCAGCGTTCTGAGCGCGCTCAGTGGACTGAATGAGGAAGAGGAGGCTCTATACATTTAGATGTGTTGTTGTTGTTGTTGTTGTAATGTGTGATGGAGTCAGTCTGCAGGAGGTCCTAATGAGGCGTCTAAAAGCAGCAGACTGCTGTAATACAGAGACACTGATCAGCTGTCTGTCTGTCTGTCTGTCTGTCTGTCTGTCTGTCTGACTGACTGTCTGTCTGTCTGTCTGTCTGTCTGTCTGTTACTGTCTGTCTGTCTGACTGACTGTCTCTCTGTCTGTCTGTCTGTCTGTCTGACTGACTGTCTCTCTGTCTGTCTGTCTGTCTGTCTCTCTGTCTGTCTGTCCGTCTGTCTGTCTGTCTGACTGACTGTCTGTCTGTCTCTCTGTCTGTCTGTCTGTCTGTCTGTCTGTCCGTCTGTCTGTCTGTCTGTCTCTCTGTCTCTCTGTCTCTCTGTCTGTCTGTCTGTCTGTCTGTCTGTCTGTCTGTCCGTCTGTCTGTCTGACTGACTGTCTGTCTGTCTGTCTCTCTGTCTCTGTCTCTCTGTCTCTCTGTCTCTCTGTCTCTCTGTCTGTCTGTCTGTCTGTCTCTCTGTCTGTCTGTCTGTCTGTCTGTCCGTCTGTCTGTCTGTCTCTCTGTCTGTCTGTCTGTCTGTCTGTCTGTCTGTCTGTCTGACTGACTGTCTCTCTGTCTGTCTGTCTGTCTGTCTCTCTGTCTGTCTGTCCGTCTGTCTGTCTGTCTGACTGACTGTCTGTCTGTCTCTCTGTCTGTCTGTCTGTCTGTCTGTCTGTCCGTCTGTCTGTCTGTCTGTCTCTCTGTCTCTCTGTCTCTCTGTCTGTCTGTCTGTCTGTCTGTCTGTCTGTCTGTCCGTCTGTCTGTCTGACTGACTGTCTGTCTGTCTGTCTCTCTGTCTCTGTCTCTCTGTCTCTCTGTCTCTCTGTCTCTCTGTCTGTCTGTCTGTCTGTCTCTCTGTCTGTCTGTCTGTCTGTCTGTCCGTCTGTCTGTCTGTCTCTCTGTCTGTCTGTCTGTCTGTCTGTCTGTCTGTCTGTCTGTCTGTCTGTCTGTCTCTCTGTCTGTCTCTCTGTCTCTCTGTCTGTCTGTCTGTCTGTCTGTCTGTCTGTCTGTCTGTCTGTCTGTCTGTCTGTCTGTCCGTCTGTCTGTCTGACTGACTGTCTGTCTGTCTGTCTCTCTGTCTCTCTGTCTCTCTGTCTGTCTGTCTGTCCGTCTTAAGAGAAATCTTAAAGACGTTTCCAGTTTGGTGATGAAGATTTGGACTCGTCTTCTCAGAGCTCCGACCTCCATCCAACATCTTTAGGATGAACCGGACCACCGACTGAGACCCAGACCAGATGTTGGACCGGTTCAACATCTGGTTTAGAGCCTGAAACCAGCAGCTCATTGATGAACATGTTGTCCTCCGTCCTCGTCCTGTCGTCTTCGTCTCAGAGTGACTCGGTGATGAAGAGCAGCAGCTCAGCGGGGATCACTCAGGGTTACAGAGAAAGAGGAGACAGAGGACACCATTACAGTCTAATGGGCCGTGAACTGAAGGCCCACAGTGAGTGTGTGTGTGTGTGTGTGTGAGTGTGTGTGTGTGTGTGTGTGTGTGTGTGTGTGTGTTGTGTGAGTGTGTGTTGTGTGAGTGTGTGTGTGTTTGTGTGTTGTGTGTGTGTGTGTGTGATCATGTGTATAATTTCAGTATTCTTTCTGCTGAACTGAGTGACACAATGAGGTGAATATAAATGTTCATTTCTGCTGTTCATCGTGTTTCTATGATCCGAACCTCTGAGAGCTGAGGAAATAAAATACAAGATGTGATGAAAGAACTCACTCTGGTACGCCGTAATGAAGTTGTCTGGTCGTCTACCGAGAACGCCGTAACGAAGACGATTGGTCGTCTACCGGGGACGCCGTAACGAAGACGATTGTTCGTCTACCGGGGACGCCGTAACGAAGACGATTGGTCGTCTACCGGGGACGCCGTAACGAAGACGATTGTTCGTCTACCGGGGACGCCGTAACGAAGACGATTGGTCGTCTACCGAGAACGCCGTAACGAAGACGTCTGGTCGTCTACCGGGGACGCCGTAACGAAGACGATTGTTCGTCTACCGGGGACGCCGTAACGAAGACGATTGGTCGTCTACCGAGAACGCCGTAACGAAGACGTCTGGTCGTCTACCGAGAACGCCGTAACGAAGACGATTGGTCGTCTACCGGGGACGCCGTAACGAAGACGATTGTTCGTCTACCGGGGACGCCGTAACGAAGACGATTGGTCGTCTACCGAGAACGCCGTAACGAAGACGTCTGGTCGTCTACCGAGGACGCCGTAACGAAGACGATTGGTCGTCTACCGAGAACGCCGTAACGAAGACGATTGGTCGTCTACCGAGAACGCCGTAACGAAGACGATTGTTCGTCTACCGAGAACGCCGTAACGAAGACGATTGGTCGTCTACCGAGAACGCCGTAACGAAGACGTCTGGTCGTCTACCGAGAACGCCGTAACGAAGACGATTGGTCGTCTACCGGGGACGCCGTAACGAAGACGATTGGTCGTCTACCGAGAACGCCGTAACGAAGACGTCTGGTCGTCTACCGAGAACGCCGTAACGAAGACGATTGGTCGTCTACCGGGGACGCCGTGACGAAGACGTCTGGTCGTCTACCGGGGACGCCGTGACGAAGACGTCTGGTCGTCTACCGGGGACGCCGTAACGAAGATATCTGGTTGTCTACCGGGACGCCGCTCCTCCTCTCCGCCGTCACAACGACGAGCGGCCGTGGAAGCTAACGATAGATAACGATAGATAACGATAGCTAACGATATATAACGATAGCTAACGATAGATAACGATAGCTAACGATAGATAACGATAGATAACGATAGATAACGATAGCTAACGATAGATAACGATAGATAACGATAGATAACGATAGATAACGATAGCTAACGATAGATAACGATAGATAACGATAGCTAACGATAGCTAACGATAGATAACGATAGCTAACGATAGCTAACGATAGCTAACGATAGATAACGATAGATAACGATAGATAACGATAGCTAACGATAGCTAACGATAGATAACGATAGATAACGATAGCTAACGATAGATAACGATAGATAACGATAGATAACGATAGCTAACGATAGATAACGATAGCTAACGATAGATAACGATAGCTAACTTTAGCTAACGATAGATAACGATAGATAACGATAGCTAACGATAGATAACGATAGCTAACGATAGATAACGATAGATAACGATAGATAACGATAGCTAACGATAGATAACGATAGCTAACGATAGCTAACGATAGATAACGATAGATAACGATAGCTAACGATAGATAACGATAGCTAACGATAGATAACGATAGATAACGATAGCTAACGATAGATAACGATAGCTAACGATAGCTAACGATAGATAACGATAGATAACGATAGATAACGATAGCTAACGATAGATAACGATAGATAACGATAGATAACGATAGCTAACGATAGATAACGATAGATAACGATAGCTAACGATAGCTAACGATAGATAACGATAGCTAACGATAGATAACGATAGCTAACGATAGCTAACGATAGATAACGATAGCTAACGATAGATAACGATAGCTAACGATAGATAACGATAGCTAACGATAGATAACGATAGCTAATGGCACTTTTTTATTTTTTTCTGCCTCCAACTCACAGCTTCTTTTTTCTATTAAGTCGCTGTGATGTGAGAGAAAAGCCCCATATGGACCAACACACTGCACCCCATTATTACAACACACAAACATACACACACTCACACACTGACACATACACACACACACTGACACATACACTCACACACTCACACACACACACTCACACACACACACTCTTAATGCCACTTAAGGCTGTTAGTGTTTCCTGTTGACGTCCAACAGCCTCTTCACAAGCCATCATTTTCCACTCTGCAGAGCTCTTTATACACACACTGATAATACACACACACACACACACACGCACGCACGCACGCACACACACACACGCACGCACGCACACGGAGGCAGCAGCAGAGACAAACAGAGATATCTCCATTTAACAGAAATCCTCTTCATTCACTCATTCTCATGTTGATATATATTTATTTATACTATATATACTATATATATAGATACAGTATATATACTATAATTATGATGAGTTATTCTATGTATGTTTTAGATGATTTATGTCTGTGTTTATTGGATGGAGGGGGGGGTTAATGATCATTGGTATAAAACACATCAACATGCTGGAGTTAGCGGAGTTAGCATCAATGCTAACGTAGCTCTGTAGTCCTAGACGTGTAACAACATCAGAAACACTACTAAAGAACACTAGTAGAAGTACATCACAGTACTGTAGAGATGTACATCTGGAGACTATGTACTAGTCAGGAGGATAAACATGAGCTACTGTTGAGTCTTGACTTTAGTAGTATTCTGAATGACTCTAGTAGTTTAACGGTGCTGCAGGTACTCTGACTGAAGTACCAGGATGAGGACTTCAATTTATATTACATTTATCTTTATATAGCGTCAAATCATAACAGAAGTTATCTGGAGATGCTTTATATATAGAGCAGGTGTTAGACCGGACATGTGAGGTCTTCTTCCCCGTGTGGTGACGACGTCAGCAGCAGCAGCAGCAGCAGCAGCAGCAGCAGCAGCAGCTGTCGGCGGCTCGCCGCTCGCTGGACCACGCCGGAGCAGGGTTTCAGACTAATTAACCAGCAGAAGGACCCACCTGACAGGTGTGTGTATGTTGTCTGACAGGTCATCTGATGTCATCTGATGTCATCAGAGGTCATCAGAGGTCACAGTGAGGTCACAGGGTCACTGCAGGTTATCAGTGTTTCAGTGATCCTCCGTGTTACTGTGGTACGAGGTCACATTACACACTGAGGACCCAAGACCCCCAGACCCTCAGACCCTCAAGGTCCAGGACCCCAGACCCCCAGGGTCCAGGACCCCCAGACCCCCAGGCCCCCAGACCCCCAGGCCCCCAGACCCCCAGATCCCCAGGCCCCCAGACCCCCAGGCCCCCAGACCCCCAGACCCCGGGCCCCGGGACCATGAAGGCCCATATATATATAAAATAATAATAATAATAATACTATTACTACTACTACTGATAATAACAATAATAATAAAAATAACAATAATAAAATTATAATTATAAAATAATAATAATAACTAGTATTAATAGTACTACTAATATAACAATAATAACAATAATAATAACTGCTATTACTACTCCTACTAATATAATAATATAATGATAATAATAATAATAATAATAATAATAATAATAACTACTATTACTACTTCTACTAATATACTAATATAATAATAATAATAATAATTATAATAATTATAATAATATTAATTTATAGCATCTTTCTTAACAAGGTTAGAAGTTGCTGTTAATGTGAACGTAACAACAACAGAATTAAAACAGAGACCAGTCTGAAGACCCATAAACATTCACTAAAACAGAATAGATTATTTAACAACAACAACAAGGCTGCATTTAGTCATTTAGTAGCTGTTTTAACCGGAGGAGGAGGAGGAGGAGGAGGAGGAGGAGGAAGAGGAGGAGTGGTTGACTAGCTAACCAGTGGTCCTAAATATTATTAGTTAGTACATACATGACCCTGTTTAATGAACTTTTACCAGAATTTGTATGGAGGACGGAACCTGCCAAAAATAAATGAATAAAAAAATAATGAAAAAATAAATACATAAATAAAAATAAATGCAACAACAAATGAATAAATTTAAAAATCAGAATTAATAATATTATTATTATTATTTTCAACTATTTAATATATTTTATATTATATGTATGTATTATCTGCTGTGTTCTTTAATGTGAGTTCAATAGAAATACAAACAGAGGTCAAAGGTCAGAGGTCACTGAGACAACCATCCCAGTGACCTCACAGAGAACAGAGGATCGATATCGGCTGATTAATCTCTGATCAATTACACTCATCACTATCTGCTCCTCTTCTTCTTGTTGTTCTAAAGTTCACTCCTCTCCACCTGTGGAGCTGCTCTGAACACGTGACTGAACGCGGAAGCGGAAACAGAGCAGCGAGATGCCAACAGCTGAGCAGCGCCAGAGATCCTCTATGAGCAGGAGCACCCACTCTGGAGTTTAGGGCAGATACACTCGCCTGGTGTTAAATATAGGGAGTTTAATGTCAAACTGTCTATTTCACCACATGTTCTACTGTTACCATGGTGATTGGAGGAAAAATAAAATCAAAATTACATCAATTTTTTTTTTTTTTAACTGTAGTTCTACATTGAAAGCTCTGTCATCATGTTTTTATTAATCATTTAATTTATTCTTAGAGATAATGCACATTAATCAACATCACTGTAACTGTCCCAAAAGGCCAGATATTAAATTAAGATAGAATAAGATAAGATGAACCTTTATTAATCCCCAGAGGGAAATTCAGGTGTCAAAGCAGCAACATCAGCAAACAGAGTGAAACACAGCAGAGGTAAAGGTATACACACATTAAAGAAACAGTAATAGAGATATAAAAAAAGTGTATGCAGTCCGTCAATAAATAAATGTAGTATGTGCAATAAATAAATGTAATATGTACATGTGTGCAGTCTATAAAGTGGTATATAGGATGTATAGTGTAAAGTTAGTGTATATAGGATGTATAGTGTAAAGTTAGTGTAAAGTGTGCCAGTGGTTATGTCCAAGGTGGTTGCAGATAGTGCATGTTTAAAGGCAGATAGTGCATGTTTAACATTCTTAAAGTCCTCATAGTTCTCATATGGGGGTCAGTCTTGAAATTAGACATTAAAACAACAAATAAAAGACACAATATAAAAAAATATAATACAAAACAATAATACCCCACCAAAAAAAACAAATACAAAAATAAAAATAATATAAAACATGAATCAGCTCTTCATAATACATCTTGTTTCAGTCTTCATAATGAAAGGTGTTATGTGACCAGTGAGTCCAGTTTCAGAGATCTACTTCCTCTTGGTCTCTGTAAACGTGGTCAGAGTGAGAACTCTCGCTCTCTAGTCGCTCTCTGCGGGCAGCCTCAGCACAGTTAGCAGCGCAGCTAATCCGTTAGCAGCTAGGAGCTAACGGCTAGCAGCTAGAGTCGCTATGATGGCGGAGCTGGTGCAGGGACAGGCCTCGGGCAGCGGGCCGGGGCTGAAGGCGGACGGGCTGGCGGATGTTCTCCAGAGAGCCCGGCAGGTAACCACCGCTCCACGGCTCCGCTCACATCCGGACCGGACCGGTTACACCGAGACAAAGCACTTTCCCCCGGTTCTCCCGGCTGGGCTCGGCTCGGCTCCGGAGCAGCTAACTCTCTGCTAACTCCGGAGCTAACTCTGAGCTAACTCCTGTAACTTCTGGAGCTACCGCCAGCTAGCGTGCTAGCAGGCTAGCACGCTAGCAGGCTAACTAGCTCGGAGCAGCAGCGGGGAATGGACTTTGTGTTCGGTTCTGGAGGACTTTGTGTGGTTCTGATCCGGTTCTGGAGGTAGTTTAGAGGGACTTTGTGGAGCTGTCAGCCGGAGGGGAGCTCTGTGGGACCGGGGGGGAGGGGGGGGGGACAGAAGTTTGGCCACACGTGTCACTGAGAGGAGACAACCTGTTGAGACAGAGACACGGTGGAGACACCCTGTCCTCGACCGGTACCGGGCTCTACCGGGCTGTACCGGGTCCAGCAGGCCGGAGGGGGGGGGGCAGCACCGACCTGGGGGGGTTCTGAGTCTGGATCATAGTTCTGACTGGATCTGACTCACGTTCATAGTTCTGACTGGTTCTGACTGGATCTGACTCTGGTTTGGACTCTGGTTCATAGTTCTGACTCTGGTTCTGAGTCTGGGTCATAGTTCTGACTGGTTCTGACTCTGGTTCATAGTTCTGACTCTGGGTCATAGTTCTGACTGGTTCTGACTCTGGTTCTGACTGGTTCATAGTTCTGACTGGTTCTGACTCTGGTTCATAGTTCTGACTCTGGGTCATAGTTCTGACTGGTTCATAGTTCTGACTGGTTCTGACTCTGGTTCATAGTTCTGACTCTGGGTCATAGTTCTGACTGGTTCTGACTCTGGTTCATAGTTCTGACTGGTTCTGACTCTGGGTCATAGTTCTGACTGGTTCATAGTTCTGACTGGTTCTGACTCTGGGTCATAGTTCTGACTGTTAACCACCCCCCCTCCCTTAAAGGCCGCTGTTTACTGTAAGTTAGAAACTAGGCTGCGTTATGCAACAACCTCACAGCCATATACAGCCTGCTGGAGGTGTGTCTGCTGCCTATAGACAGACAGGCAGACAGACACGCAGACAGACAGGTTAACTCTCTGATCAGCTGGTTCCTGTCTGCATGCAGCTGTTTTGACTCTGTTTGAGGTGTTATAATATAATATGTCCTGATATCTGTGTGACATCCAGCTGCTCATGTGAAGTTCCACCAGCTAGCTTAGCCTCCTGATTATTAATGTGTTTGAGTTTATTATTATTATTATTATTATTATTATTATGAAAGGGAGAGTTCAAGGTGTTGGTCTTCAGGTACAGGAGGTGAGACAGGAAACACAATCCAGGAAGTCCAGTTTGAGACACATCTGAAGGTTTATCAGCTAAACTCCTGCAGAGAGTTTAACAGACTGATGGTGCGTTCAGGCGCTAGTTCTCATCTCCTGATCCGATCCGATCACCATACCTGGGGGCCGGTTCCATATGTATTGTGATTTTTAAGTATTGTGATTCGATATTGTGATTTGTTAACTTTTTTACCACTAGACCATGAAGGGAAGTAGAATCATCCACTTCTAGGGACTTTCACTTTGTAAAATCTCTAAATAAATTCAGTAAAAATGTTTTCAGCATGTGATAGTGCTAGTTTATAACAGGGATTTACCGATACCACTTTATATCAGACCGAGTACCAGTACTTACATTTGGGTACTCTCCGATACCGAGTACCGATACGAGTACCGATACGAGTACTTCTCTGTGCCTAAAGACCCTCGTTAACAGCCAGCTGGAGGGTGTGAGCGACACACGGCAGGCTGGGGAGTCCCGCATACAAGGCGGTGCGCCGCCACCGGCTCTAGGTCGGCTTGGAAAGGCTCGGGGCGAAGGTGGCTCGCGGCCGCAGCTTTACAGCGCTCCGCGCCATGGTCAAAGGTCTCGTTACGCCCGGTGCGACTGTCGACCTCAGTACGCCCGGACCGCGTCGGGCCGCCAGGTCGGAGCTCGGCCCACGTAAAGGCGCCAGGGGTCTGCAGCGATGTCGGCAACCCACCACACGCGAGACAGAGGGTGCAAGCAAAACCCCGTGGCGCAATGAAAGTGAGGGCCGGCGCCGGCTGAAGTGGGATCCCGGCCCAGCGGGGTCGGGCGCACGCACCGCCGTAAAGTGGTATCGGTGCCGTTGTATCGGAGCCGTTTTGCGAGTACGAGTACATGAGCACAGTATCGCTGCACCCCTAGTTTATAATAACGACCTAATAATTGATTGAATCCACCGTATGGAAGGACAGACCGCTGATCCAGGAACCGGACGCAGTGACGTTAACGTATTTAACAGTTCTTCACCAAAATCTTTGGGATAAGAAACAAAAGTCGTAACGTTAACTTAACGTTAACTTAACGTTAACTTAACGTTACTCCTCGTAGATCATAAACGTTTTAATATAATAACGACTGGTTGAAATCGGTTGATAAATGTAGACGTTATAGTGCTTTTCATCCCCCGTTCACTAGCAGAGGGTTACCGGCCAGTCCGACCAGGTCCAAGATGGCCCCTTCCTGTTAGTAGTCATGGTGACGTGTTTACTGGGCGGAGCGTTAAGTGGAGGCACAATAATTCTCTTAACACGTTAGCTAACGCTGACTGGCTAACGCTGGCTAGCTAACGCTGGCTAGCTAACGCTGACTAACTAACGCTGGCTGGCTGGCTAACGCTGGCTGGCTAACGCTGGCTGGCTAACGCTGACTAACTAACGCTGGCTAGCTAACGCTGACTAACTAACGCTGGCTGGCTAACGCTGGCTAGCTAACGCTGACTAACTAACGCTGACTAACTAACGCTGGCTGGCTAACGCTGGCTAGCTAACGCTGACTAACTAACGCTGGCTGGCTAACGCTGGCTAGCTAACGCTGACTAACTAACGCTGACTAACTAACGCTGGCTGGCTAACGCTGACTAACTAACGCTGACTAACTAACGCTGGCTGGCTAACGCTGGCTGGCTAACGCTGACTAACTAACGCTGGCTGGCTAACGCTGACTAACTAACGCTGGCTGGCTAACGCTGGCTGGCTAACGCTGACTAACTAACGCTGGCTGGCTAACGCTGGCTGGCTAACGCTGACTAACTAACGCTGGCTGGCTAACGCTGACTAACTAACGCTGGCTAGCTAACGCTGACTAACTAACGCTGGCTGGCTAACGCTGGCTGGCTAACGCTGACTAACTAACGCTGGCTAGCTAACGCTGACTAACTAACGCTGACTAACTAACGCTGGCTGGCTAACACTGGCTAGCTAACGCTGACTAACTAACGCTGACTGGCTAACGCTGACTGGCTAACGCTGACTAACTAACGCTGGCTGGCAAGTATTGTTGTCTTGTTTTTTTTAACAATGGCTGAAGTCGTCTCCTGGCGGCGAGGAGTGAGGCGGAGGGACCGTGACCCGGCGCTGTCCTTTGTTGGATTAATTTCCTGTAGCATGGTGGTATTAGCAAGCTAAGCTAGCTAAGTAGCCTTGCGTCCGACCAGCGGGCCGGTGACCTGCGGGCTGGAGGCCAATGGGCCGGTGACCAGCGGGCCGGTGACCAGCGGGCCGGAGGCCAGCGGCAGCGCTGTAAAGATAAACTGAGGGCGTATAAATCTGTGGATGTCTCTAGTTAACTCTCCTTCAGTAAAGTCAGTCACAAAGAGAGTCGGACAACATCAGAGAAGCGTTTCAGAGACGGAGAGGAAATGATGCTAATAGTTTAGCCTTCTGCTAACAGCAGCTAACGGCTCACGTTAGCTGCTGTTAGCAGAAGGCTAAACTATTAGCATCATTTCCTCTCCGACTCTGAAACGCTTCTCTGATCTTGTAGCTCTAAAGCTCCAATCACAGTTACTCATCTCTAATGTCTGAGATCTGGATTCAGACAACAACACAGAGGACATTTAGATGTGGAGCTTTAGCCCACTGCTAGTGTTAGCCTCCAGCTAATGTTAGCCCACTGCTAGCGTTAGCCTCCAGCTAATGTTAGCCCACTGCTAGCGTTAGCCTCCAGCTAATGATAGCCCACTGCTAGCGTTAGCCTCCAGCTAATGTTAGCCCACTGCTAGCGTTAGCCTCCAGCTAATGTTAGCCCACTGCTAGCATTAGCCTCCAGCTAATGTTAGCCCACTGCTAGCGTTAGCCTCCAGCTAATGTTAGCCCACTGCTAGTGTTAGCCCACTGCTAGTGTTAGCCTCCAGCTAATGTTAGCCCACGTCTAGCGTTAGCCTCCAGCTAATGTTAGCCCACTGCTAGCGTTAGCCTCCAGTCTTTCCTTTGGTTAGCCTCCAGCTAACACCGTGACTTCATCACGACGTAATAATACTTCCGTACAGGATTTATAAGTTATCACAGCTGCAATAATTTCATGTTTTGTCACCATGATGAATGTTAGAAACACAGAGTGCACGTTACAGAGTGATCCACCATCGTGTGCGCCTGCATGCATGTGTTCGGCCAAAGCGGTGTCTTGCTGGATGACGTCACAGCGAAGGTTGTTTATATGTTTTTGCTGGGCGTTGGTAGCTCCGCTCTGTCACCAGATCCATTCACACTACGGCCCCGTGGATATCAGTCTCATGTCTGGTTAGCCTAGCTTAGCATAAAGACTGGAAGCGGGGGGAAACAGCTAGCTTGGCTCCTACCAACACTTTGGAATCTGGGCCGACTCGGTGTGATTTAGTTAATCTTGTACTTTGTGTTAACTCACAGTGAACTGAGTCTGAGCAAGCTAACTACGGTTTCTATGGATCTTTAGGAGGCGGCATGTTGGAATCAGATCACTGCAGACAGACGACCAACACGTCTGACCTCACGCTAGGCTAGCCGCGGTTTGGACAGACACAGATTACATCACTGGTCCACAGACCAAACCGACGTTTTACCTTTTTTTAATAGAAATAAACCTTTTTAGTTCATTGCTACGTGTGTTATAAATACTTAGTGGTGAGTGGTATTATATCGGTATCGGTGCATCCCTACATTAACATTTTAACGGTACTACTACTCTTACCAGTACTGCTCATCCGTCCGGTACGTAAACGGTTGTTTTTGTTGTTTTTTAAGAGAAAAAATGAAACAAATGAAAAACATTAAGACTGCTTTATTTTGTCCTATATATACTATATATTATATTAACGTTAACGT
>NC_133800.1:37647285-37664785 GCF_043250625.1 Sebastes fasciatus
AGGCAGGCGAAGCGTCTGCTGGTCCAGATCGTGGATCGCTGTAGAAACGGTCCGGGTTTCCACGGCGACGGTGAAGGCGGAGCCTCCGTGCAGGAGATGCTGATCCCGGCCAGTAAGGTGGGACTGGTGATTGGCCGAGGTGGAGACACCATCAAACAGCTGCAGGTAGAGTGATTGACAGCTACAGACTACGGAGGCGTCTGTCTCTTTAAGACCTCTGATGTATGTTGATGGTGTTGTTGTTGATGTCGTTGTCGTTGTCGTTGTATCAGGAGCGAGCCGGGGTCAAGATGATGATGATCCAGGACGGTCCGATGCCGACAGGAGCCGACAAACCTCTCCGCATCTCTGGAGACCCGTACAAAGTGCAGGTAAAAACAACCGTTGGTACTCAGCGGAACCAAGAAATGCAGCGGTGTGCCGTAAAGAAACGCACTAGTATGCCGTAAAGAAACACAGCGGTGTGCCGTAAAGAAACGCAGCGGTGTGCCGTAAAGAAACGCACTAGTATGCCGTAAAGAAACGCAGCGGTGTGCCGTAAAGAAACGTAGTAGAGTGCCGTAAAGAAACGCAGTAGAGTGCCGTAAAGAAACGCAGTAGAGTGCCGTAAAGAAACGCAGTAGAGTGCGGTGAAGAAACGCAGTAGAGTGCCGTAAAGAAACGCAGTAGAGTGCGGTGAAGAAACGCAGTAGAGTGCGGTGAAGAAACGCAGTAGAGTGCGGTGAAGAAACGCAGTAGAGTGCGGTGAAGAAACGCAGTAGAGTGCCGTAAAGAAACGCAGTAGAGTGCCGTAAAGAAACGCAGTAGAGTGCCGTAAAGAAACGCAGTAGAGTGCCGTAAAGAAACGCAGTAGAGTGCGGTGAAGAAACGCAGTAGAGTGCGGTGAAGAAACGCAGTAGAGTGCGGTGAAGAAACGCAGCAGAGTGCCGTAAAGAAACGCAGCCGAGTGCGGTGAAGAAACGCAGCGGAGTGCCGTAAAGAAATGCAGATAAAAGATATTTAACATTAGCTGAAGTATTTTAAACATCTGAACTGTTTCTCTCTTCTGGTGCTTCAGGCAGCGAGGGAGTTGGTGTTGGAGGTGATCCGGGAGAAGGACGGAGACTTCAGGTCAGGACGCAACGACTTCAGCGCCCGCCTGGGAGGAACCAACCTGGACGTACGAAACGCACAAATAAACGCACACTGTTAGCATTTGTTAGCAGCTAGCATGTTTGAGCGTCCGTTTGAATCACTATTTAAAAGGTACATTCATGTCTAGTCCGTCTCTCTGCAGGTCCCAGTCCCCAGGTTCGCCGTCGGCATCGTGATCGGCAGGAACGGAGAAATGATCAAGAAGATCCAGAATGATGCAGGAGTCCGAATCCAGTTTAAAGCAGGTCTGTTTACACCAGTATAATCCAGTTTAAACTAGTCTATTAACATCAGTATAATCCAGTTCAAACTGGTCTGTTTACACCAGTATAATCCAGTTTAAACTGGTCTATTAACATCAGTATAATCCAGTTCAAACTGGTCTGTTTACACCAGTATAATCCAGTTTAAACTGGTCTATTAACATCAGTATAATCCAGTTCAAACTGGTCTGTTTACACCAGTATAATCCAGTTTAAACTAGTCTATTAACATCAGTATAATCCAGTTCAAACTGGTCTGTTAACATCAGTATAATCCAGTTCAAACTGGTCTGTTTACACCAGTATAATCCAGTTTAAACTAGTCTATTAACATCAGTATAATCCAGTTCAAACTGGTCTGTTTACACCAGTATAATCCAGTTTAAACTAGTCTATTAACATCAGTATAATCCAGTTCAAACTGTTCTGTTAACATCAGTATAATCCAGTTCAAACTGGTCTGTTAACATCAGTATAATCCAGTTTAAACTAGTCTATTAACATCAGTATAATCCAGTTTAAACTGGTCTGTTAACATCAGTATAATCCAGTTCAAACTAGTCTGTTAACAGTATAATCCAGATTAAACCAGTCCATTTGTGACAGTATGATCCAGATTGAGCGTTGTTGACCCGACCACCTTTTGACCTCTGACCTCTCTGTGTGTCCTCCAGATGATGGCATCAGTCCAGAGCGTGTTGCCATGGTGATGGGTCAGCCAGACCGCTGTCAGCACGCTGTCCACCTCATCAATGAGCTCATCCAGACCGCTCAGGTAACACTCGGCATAGACAGGTGAGCTGTGACGGCGTTCTCAGGACTCTTCCTAATGTTGTGTGTTCGTCTTCGTAGGAGCGTGACGGTTTCGGCTCGTCCCTGCGGAGCGGGAGGGTCAGAGGTCGTGGTGATTGGACTATGGGCTCTCCTGGTCCCCTACAGGAAGTGACCTACACCATCCCTGCTGACAAGTGTGGCCTGGTCATCGGCAAAGGTAGGAGACGAAACCTGATTCAGTCTGACCGGTGTGATGATGACGTAAACAAACAGGATGTCTCGATCACTTTTTTATGGTTCCAGTAAAGAAACGCAGTAAAGAACCACAGTAGGGTGCGGTAAAGAAAGGCAGCGGAGGAGCGCGGTAAAGAAAGGCAAGGCAGCAGAGGAGCACGGTAGAGAAAGGCAGCGGAGGAGCGCGGTAAAGAAAGGCAAGGCAGCAGAGGAGCACGGTAGAGAAAGGCAGCGGAGGAGCGCGGTAAAGAAAGGCAAGGCAGCAGAGGAGCACGGTAGAGAAAGGCAGCGGAGGAGCGCGGTAAAGAAAGGCAAGGCAGCAGAGGAGCGCGGTAAAGAAAGGAAAGGCGGCAGCGGAGCGCGGTCAAGAAAGGCGGCAGAGGAGCGCGGTAAAAAAAGGCGGCAGTGGAGTGCGGTAAAAAAAGGCGGCAGTGGAGCGCGGTCAAGAAAGGCAAGGCGGAGCGCGGTCAAGAAAGGCAAGGCGGAGCGCGGTCAAGAAAGGCAAGGCGGAGCGTGGTAAAGAAAGGCGGCAGAGGAGTGCGGTAAAAAAAAGGTGGCAGTGGAGCGCGGTAAAGAAAGGCAAGGCGGCATTGGAGCGCGGTAAAGAAAGGCAAGGCGGCATTGGAGCGCGGTAAAGAAAGGCAAGGCAGTGGAGTGCGGTAAAGAAAAGGCGGCAGTGGAGCGTGGTAAAGAAAGGCAAGGCAGCAGAGGAGCGCGGTAAAGAAACACAGCGTAGTGCGGTAAATACAAGTATTAATATACCCATCCATTAAAATACACCTGGTCAGCATCTCTACTTTCAACATTTTCTTATAACAGAAAGAAATCAATTTAATTTCTGAACGTTTAGACAGAAACTGAGCTGTTCAGTGTTTTTATTAAAGTCATATTGAACACGACGTTCAGCCGAAGATTTAATGTTTCTATTTGATTTAAATGTTTCTGGTGAGAACTCATGAGGGGCTCTAAATAAATAAATGACATGACCAACAACAACAGCGAGCGGCGCTCCATCAGCCGCTCTCCGTCTCTATTTAGAAAACACTTAAAGACGTGGACCATTCAGCAGCTCTGTGTTTGTGGAGGTCAAGGGGGTCGAGCAGCAGCTACCAAAATAAAAGCCTCGGCGAAAAAGAGATGTCAAGTACCCGATGTTTAGACACCATATGGTCTGTTAGAGAGAGAGAGAGAGAGAGAGAGACTATTGTTTGTCAGGATTCATGAATGTCCTACTGTCTACACATACATACACAACACACACACACACACACACACACTGATTCAAACATGTCATTAAGCAAAATATTTTTTAATTTAATTTAATCCGAATCAGTTAATATAAACTAAAATTTACTTTAAATAGAAACAAGATTAGACGATAAGTACTATTTTATTAATGATTAATCTGTGGAGTTATATTATATAATATTGACAATATGTCAGAAATATTAATAATAATAATCATTCAGTGATTTTACAGTCGACAGAGAAACACCAGATAAATGTATTAATATAAAGCCTTTAATCAATAAATGTTTCTGTCGACCAACAAATTAATTTAATAATTACACTAAGACATTTTTAAAATCAGCAGAATATCATCAGAAGAAATGAGCTGATAAAATTTAAACATTTTATTAATTTAAAATGTAAAAACAACTTAATGTGTACGATGATAAAATAACTAAAAGCTGTAGAGCTTTAAAGGAATAAAAAAACTGAATAGATGTCAGATGAAGTCTGAACCAGATGGAGATTTATTCAGATATCTCTCTCTCTCTCTCTCTCTCTCTCTCTCTCTCTCTCTCTCTCTCTCTCTCTCTCTGTCTCTGTCTCTGTCTCTGTCTCTCTCTCTCTCTCTGTCTCTGTCTCTGTCTCTCTCTCTCTCTCTCTCTCTCTCTCTGTCTCTCTCTCTGTCTCTCTCTCTCTCTGTCTCTGTCTCTGTCTCTCTCTCTCTCTCTCTCTGTCTCTGTCTGCTCTGCTCTCTCTCTCTCTCTCTCTCTCCTCTCTCTCTCTCTCTCTCTCTCTCTCTCTCTCTCTCTGTCTCTCTCTCTCTCTCTCTCTCTGTCTCTCTCTCTCTGTCTCTCTCTCTCTCCTCCTTTCACCTCATAAAAGGTCCATTAGCGGCCTCCTCATTTGGTTAACAAAGAGTTAATGACCTGAGGATATTCTGCTGACCTGCAGGAGGTACAGCAGGTGGAGGAGGAGGTTCTGGTTCTACCCAACAGTTTAGCTTCTTTTATAACGTTGACATTTCAACATTTAAATGCAGTTTGTTGTGTTTTTTTGTGTCTTTGTCGTGTTTAAAGTCGGTATTTGTGCTCAGTTACAGAAAAGATCCGGATACTCTAATATTATTATAATGTTATTAGTATTATACTGTCAAAGTTAACGCAATAATAACGCAAATTAGTTTTAATAGGGCTGTCAATCAATTAAGATAGTTAATCACAATTAATCAAATACATGCATTTGCATAAAGCAGCATATTTGTCCACTCCCATGTTGATAAGAGGATTAAATACTTGATAAATCTCCCTTTAAGGTTCATTTAGAACAGATAGAAAAATGTGTGATTAATTTGCGATTAATCGCGATTGAATATTTAAAAAAAAATTCAACTATTTGCTTCTTTATTTATTTTTGCATTAATTCTCTTATTAATTTAGTCTTGTTTAATTTTCCCTTTCGTATTTATTAAATTTTTTTAATATATTTTCTTTATTTATTATTTTTTTTATATTTATTTATTTATTTAAGCAGGATTTTCCTTTTAGATTTCACCCCTTATTTATTTCCCCAAACTTATTTATTTGTATATTTTCTTTTTACATTTCTTTATGCATTTCTTTTTATTAATCTTTAAATGTATTTATTTATTCATTTATTTTTGAATGTATTTATTTAGATTTCCCCCCTTATTTGTTTCCCCAAACTTATTTAGTTCTATATTTTTTTCTTTTTTACATTTCTCTATGCATTTCTGCCTCATTATGGAAATGACGGGGGCTGTCACTCAACGTGTATATTAATAAATAAAAAATAAATAAATAAATAAAAGGGAAAATTAAACAAGAGTAAATAAATATGGGAATTAATACAAAAGATAAATAAATAAAGAAGCAAATAAAACAGAAATATCAGTTTATGCCACATTTTTATCAATTAATTAAGTGCTACATTTATTTGTAATATTATTTTTGGTACATTTAATGACAGTCATTTATTTATTAATTTATCTTCCATAAGAGAGTGTGTGTGTGATGAGGGACGTTATAGCTGTGAGCGTAGCAGAGCAGTCTGTACAGCAGCTTGCTTCGTTTGCTTATATTGTGTTTTTTGAACAGAGTCTTTATGAAATAACAAACTGACCTCATTTATCAGGCGTTTTTTTCAGACTGTTTTTGGACATTTTTCTGACGTTTTTCTGACATTGTTTTTAAACTTTTTTTCAGACATTTATTGGACTTTTTTTTTTTAACTTTTTTTGTACATTTGTCAGACATTTTTTTGACTTTTTCCGACAGTTTTTCTGACGTTTTTCTGACTTTTATTTTACTTTTTTCTGACATTTATCGGACATTTTTTTTAAACTTTATTTCAGACATTTTGTCGGACATTTTTTACGGAGAGTTTCCGAACAGTTTTTGGACGTTTTTCAGATAATTTTTGGACATTTTGTCGGACATTTTTTGGGACATTTTTTGGACGTTTATCGGACATTTTTTGGCTTTTTTTTTGGACATTTATCAGTTATTTTTTTGGACAGTTTTTGGACGTTTTTCAGACATTTATTTTAAAACTTTTTTTTCAGACATTTCTTTTGGACATTTTGTCGGATATTTTCCAGACAAAATAACAACCTTACCTCAGATCAGATCAGATTAAAAGATATATGCTTGGTTGAACATCAGGATGCAGATAAAGCTTCCAGGTCGTGACTCGTCTCGTAGTCCTCTACTGCTAGCAAAATTAGCATGCTAGCCGTCGAGTACGGCGCCAGCAGGAGTTTCAGAATGCTGGATACTTCCTGCTGTGATGAGAAACCGTCTGATAATGTTAATAAAGTTGGTAATGAGGTGAATGAACATGTTGTTGTTGTTGTGTGTGCAGGAGGAGAGACCATTAAGAGTATTAACCAGCAGTCTGGAGCTCACGTGGAGCTGCAGAGGAACCCTCCCCCCTCCACCGACCCCAACACCCGGGTCTTCACCATCAGAGGCACCGCCCAGCAGATGGACCTGGCCCGCCAGCTCATAGACGACAAGATCGGGGTACGCAGAACAAACGCACCTCCGCACGATGACTCTTACCTTCTGCTCAGTTAGAAGTCTATAAATCAAACGCACCTCCTCCCCCAGCGTTAACTCAGCAAAATCAAACGCACCTCCTCCCCCAGCGTTAACTCATCACACCTATAACTTCATAATATAATATATATATATATATAATAACCAGGTTTATTATCTCAGTCTGGCTTCAGTCTTCCAGGAGATTAATTTATCTTTGATTACATTATTTCATAGAAAAACTGTTGCAAAAATACACAAAATATATTAAATAAACGCAATATTCACAGAAAGCTTAGCTCAGTTGTTTTCATATATTTTTTGTACTTTTTTTCGGACATTTGTGAGTCATTTTTCTGACTTTTTTGGGACGTTTTCCAGGCATTTATCGGACTTTTCTTTCTGTCATTTTTCAGACGTTTTTCAGACAATTCTTTAAAAAACCTTTTTTTTGACATTTTTCGGATTTAGTTTTGACATTTTTCTGACGTTTTTTCTGACTTTTTCTGACATTTCGGTGTCGGTGGCCTGTTGCGTTGCCTCACGTCTCCTTTGTTTTAGCCGACAAGTTGCATTTAAATGCACCACAAAGACGACAGCCGACGGCCGGTCACCACGTACCTTGTGCTCCGGTGACGGATGAAATGACTCTCCACACTATGACACCAACTTTCTACTCAGTTAGAAGTCTGTATTTCAAACGCACCTCCTGCCCCAGCGTTAACTCATCACACCTGTAACATAATAATATAATATATATATATATATATAATAATAATCCAGGTTTCTTATCTCAGTCTGGCTTCAGTCTGTAATCTTAATATGATGATGTAACGTGTAATGAGTTTGATGTTAACAGAATGAACGGTCCTGTCTCTCTCCTGTTCAGGGTTCAGGTATCATGAGTAACGGAGGTTTTGGCTTCAGTCCCTTCACCCAGGGTCCGGCTACACACCAGAAGTAAGAGCTGCTCTCTGATCCTCATCTGACTGATTACAGTTAGTCAGACTGGGATGATGATGATGATGATGATGACGGTTGTGTTGTGTGTTGATGTGCAGCTGTGGCAGCGGTCAGACCTTTCTGACTGGCGTTTGGGGGAACACCTACCAGACCAGCTGGCAGAACCCTGGACAACAAGACCCTGGTAACACGCACACACACACACACAGACACGTTTCCCTCATCACTCCACACTCAGTTCCTTTTAGTTAACATTTGAAGGTCCAGACGCACCGACCCGACATCAGAGAACTAGCGGCGATGAAGGACGACCGCTGCGTCGCCTCACGTCTCCGTTGTTTTAGCCCACAAGTTTCACTTGAACTCATGGAGAAGACGACAACTGACGGCCAGTTACTGCATACTGTCCTTTCAAAATAAACCTTTTTCTGGCATTTTTCAGACATTTTTTTAGCGCTTTTTCTGTAATTTTTCTGACATTTATCGCACATCTTTTTGACTTTTTTTCTGTGATTTATCGGATATTTTTTTATACTTTAATTCGTACATTTGTAAGATGTTTTTCGGACAGTGTTTGGACAGTTTTCTTTACTTTTTTTCGGACATTTTTTTAAAGGCGGCGGTCGTTTTCATCGTTTACAAAGAGAAACGGCGGATATACGATCCGTTGTTATGATACGTACATGAACCATTTTCACTCTCACTCACCTTCAGCTTCATTCCAGATGTTTTAGGTTGTTACCCTGGGATCGTTTCAGTATCGCTATCCAGATGTTTAGGCAGGGCATCGTATCCAAGTCCGAGTTTTGGTATCGTGACGACACCATTCAGAAGATGCTGTTTACAGGACTCGTATCCATCTCACTATAACAGAGGAACATTAGTGTGCATGTAGTACAGATGTACTGAGGCAGAATCAAGGACGTAGATTTTGGGTATTTTGGTTCATAATAACGGTTACAATAAATATGAGATAAAAGAAAGCACTGCAAAAGTCAAGAATCATAAATATGAAATAGAAAAATAAATATATATATATATGAGAGATTTCTCTGAACAGTCCGTAGTGAGTCCTACCAGGCCGCCAAAAATTCAACTTTGCATCTTCTCAGTCCGATCCTCAGGAGCTGTTTTTAGGGTCATTGTAGGTTTTAAAAAAAATAATTTGAGATTAATGTCGTCATTTTATAATAAATAACTCCAGATAATAAAATCCTGGAGATCCGTAGTACCGCCAGCCGCCGTCTGAACGCCACTGCTCCTAAAGTCGTGTTCTTTCGGACGACCTCTGAGGAGAAGGTCCTGAAAGATACATGTACGCATATTCTTTCATGTTCATAAATGAACACATTAATTAATATATTTTGCACTCGGCGGCTCACGTTACGGCGGTGTTTAACGGCGGTGTCTGTGACGTGATGACGTGGATCCAACCTTAAATAGACTATATATAGTTGAGCTACAGTATAATGGCCCTAATACTCCGTGGTAGTTAATAATAATAAAGAGTAGTGTTCTGTGCGGTGGTTCTTAGGCTGAGTGTGTAACCGGCGTCAGACCTGCTGTCTGTTTGTGTGTCTGTAGGTCAGCAGAGCCAGCCTCAGAGCTTGATGACAGACTACAGTAAGGCCTGGGAGGACTACTACAAGAAACAGAGTACGTCTGTCTGTCTGTCCTCCGAGAACTCAGCTCAGCTCAGAGAGACGGGGGGGAGGTTAGACATGAGGGGGAGATTCACTCCTTTAGAACAACAACAACAGGAATGTTCTGTAGATTGCTCTATCTGCTCCTCTCGTCTTCATGGAGAGTTTCAGCTCATTGTTTGTTCAGCTTCACCCTCACCGCTTCACCGCTCTCATAGCCTCGCAGTTCTCTTCCTGTCTTATTCTTCCACGTTGATGAACTAACTGTGTCCTGATGTTGACGTCTCTGTGTGTCCTCAGGTCAGTCGTCTCAGCAGAGTTCGGTGCCAGACTACACTGCAGCGTTAGCAGAATACTACAGACAGCAGCAGCCCTACCTGTGGAACGCCGCCCAGATACAGGTAACACAGGGAGCTGACCAGGAAGCTGCCAGCTCACCTGGACTTCACCTGCTGCAGGTTCTGGTTTGGAGTTTTATCAAACATACAGACACGTTGTCAACAAACTGTAACGCTACCGAGAAGATGAATATGAATTTAAATAAATAATAGTGATAAAACTTCAATAATAGAAAATTATAGTAAAGAAAATTAGACCTTTTTTAAGTTTGAGGGTCTCAATATCTTCTTTAAATTAGCATAAAATCCAGTAAAACTAAGTACATTTATCATATATAGGGATGCACCGATACGATACCAGTATCAGGCATCGGGTCCGATACTGTGCACATGTACTCGTACTCACAAAACGGCTCCGATACAACTTTACGGCAGCGTGACGTTAACCTCTCCTCACCATCTTTCGGGTCCTATCGCACGTGCTCACGCTCCATCTCCCCGACGGTGCGTGCGGGATCCCACCTCAGCCGGAGCGCGCCGGCCCTCACTTTCATTGCTCCACGGGGTTTTGCTTGCACCCTCTGACTCGCGCGTGCGTTAGACTCCTTGGTCCGTGTTTCAAGACGGGTCGGGTGGGTTGCTGACATCACCGCATCCCCTGGCGCCTTTTACGTGGGCCGAGCCCCGCCCTGGGGGCACGATGCGGTCGGGGAGCATTGAGGACAGTCCGCCCCGGTGGACGGTTGCACCGGGAGCAGGGAGCCCCGTCACGGTGCGGCGAGGTCCGGGCGGGGAGCGCTGTAAAGCTGCGGCCGCGAGCCTTTCCAAGCCAACCTAGAGCCGGTGGCAGCGCACCGCCTCGTATGCGGGACTCCCCAGCCTGCCGTGTGTCCTCACACCCTCCAGCTGGCTGTTAACGAGGCTCTTTAGGCACAGAGAAGTACTCGTATCGGAGAGAACCCAGATGTAAGTACTTGTACTCGGTCTGAAATAAAGCGCTATCTGTGCATCCCTAGAATGTGTGTGTGTGTATATATATATATATATATACATATATATATGTATATATATATATATATATATATGTATATATATATATATATATATATATGTGTATATATGTATATATATATATATATATATATATATGTGTATATATGTATATATATATATATATATATATATATATATGTGTATATATATATATATATATATATATATATATATATATATATATATACACATATATATATATATACACATATATATATATATACACATATATATATATATATATATATATATATATATATATATATATATATATATATATATATACATATATATATACATATATATATATATATATACATATATATATATATATATATATATATATATATATATATATATATACATATATATATATATATATATACACATATATATATATATACACATATATATATATATACACATATATATATATACACATATATATATATATGTGTATATATATATATGTGTATATATATATATAAATAAAGCGTTATCGGTGCATCCCTAGTTTCTGTTCAAAATGTGACATTTTTACAATTAATATTGATATTCTTGATTATTATTCTTGATTATTATTCTTGATTATTATTATTGATTATTCTACACAACATGTAACCTTTCATTCGAGTCCAGTCCTCAACAACACCACGTGCAACAACGATGTCATTTCCTGTCTCTTCAGGATCACTAGAGGCTCCTCCCTCACCGGTGAAGGCCTCGGATGGTCGTCGACGGCAACCAAATCGGGGTTTCCTAGCAACGCTCTGCCGCTTCCTCCTTCCTTTTGTAGAGAAAAACTAAGGATTAACTGAAAAATCACGAACTCTTTTCTTTTCTGTTTTTTAACCTTACAAAGTTGATATTTTGTCGGGCAGATTTTTTTGGACTAGCCTCTGGTCTCTCTCTCTCCACGGTGTAGACCTGTTTTTTCTTTTTGTTTATTTTTTATCAAACTTGAACTTAAAGATGTATCAGTGTGGCTTTGAACAAAAAAAATCCAGTATAATCTATATTTTGTCTAGTTTTATTTTCCAATAAGAAAACGGTATAAGGCTTAGCAGTCTTGAGTAAGAGAATCAGATATTATTATTATTATTATTAGTTATGATAATGTTTTAAAGCATGCGTCAGATTGTGTGTTGACTCTCAGTTATTTCTTTTTATTTTTTATTTTTTTTGGCATAGAAATATTTTAATAGCGTCAGATGGAAATTTAATGTTTTACCGTCGGAGACAAAAAGTGTTTTTTGTACTAAATTTGTGCTCGCTGGGTCTGTTTGTTCTCCATCTAATTTTACCTGTTTAGTCGCCATCTTGGAGGTGCAATGACGCGTTTCTTGTTTTC
Organism: Sebastes fasciatus; assembly: GCF_043250625.1. Classification (NCBI taxonomy): domain Eukaryota; kingdom Metazoa; phylum Chordata; class Actinopteri; order Perciformes; family Sebastidae; genus Sebastes; species Sebastes fasciatus. Next base: position 37,659,328 of record NC_133800.1, read on the forward strand.
TTTTGGTTTGATAGTTCTTATTCCTGTATCTCTATAGTGATTCTTTAGTTTTTATGATGTAATGATGAATAAATGACGATTTATATTGCGTTGTCTAAAGCCAGATCTCTCTGTGGTCAAACAGTTTGTGTCCTCCACAGGATTTAAACGCCGACGCCACGTTTCTCCGAAACTCAACTTTCATTACAAAAAGGGGGAAATGACTATTTTCTTACAAAGTGAAACTTTATTATTGTTGTTGTAACTTAGTTCTGCATTTCTACTTTGCCGATTTGTTTTGTAGAAGAAGTGTTTTAGGAGCTGAACAATGAAGTTATCGATTCTATTAGCAATGTGTTGGCTAAACTAGCGTGTTGGCTAAACTAGCGTGTTGGCTAAACTAGCGTGTTGGCTAAACGCGCAAGTTAGCAAAAAAGATGTGCGTTACCTCAACTGTGTGTTAGCGGAGCGAATGTGTTTCTGTTAGCCGTGTTTTATGATCTGAATGTCTCGTAGTGAACAGATGTGTTTGTGTTAGCGGGATGCGTTAGCTTAGCGGAGCGAGTTAGCTTTTACTGCGTTACACGTGTTTGTAGATATCGCCATTCTCCCATTTTGATCAAATAATTACAGAAACAGTCAACGAAACAGAAACAACATCGCTCCAAAGAAACGTCACCGACATTAACGTCTAAATAAAACCAAATAGACCCGAAGATAATCCACTGCTAGCTCCATGAGCTAACAACCTGCTAGCTCCACAAGCTAATTTAACCTGCTAACAAACTGCCATAACGATATAAAACGACTACAAACAGCTCATTTAGACTTCATATCCATTTAGCTACTATAACTACATGGCTACGTTCCGAAACTCTCCCGACACGAACGCAGCGTTAGCCGAATGTTTTGTTTGCGTTAGCTTAGCGGTGTGGGTTAGCTTCCACTGAACATGCTAATTACTAAACGTCGTTAATTCACATCTAAATAAAACCCAATAAACACAAATAGAATCCACTCTGCTAGCTAAAAACAAGCTAATTTATCTGCTAACAAACTGCCACAACAACAAACAGTTCATTTAGGATTAACATCCATTAATCTACTAAAACTACACGGCTAGCTAACCGAGCAACATCTCTGAGTAACGTGTCAGCGTTCACTAACTCTCCCGACGCGAACGCATCGTTAGCCGAATGTCCGTTAGCCGAATGTCCGTTAGCTAAACTGTGTTTTGTGACCGTGCTAGCTGAACGTGTGTGCGTGTGTGTGTTAGCGGTGTGTGTGTGTGTGTGTTAGCGGTGTGTGTGTGTGTGTGTTAGCGGTGTGTGTGTGTGTGTGTGTTAGCGGTGTGTGTGTGTTAGCGGTGTGTGTGTGTGTTGAGGCTGGGTTATGCGTCTTGAACATTTGTCATTACAGGTTTTCGTGGCTATTTTCTCTAAAACATGGAAGGTGTTTTCAGCCTTTCGGATCCCGCCTCCCAACGGGACGTTGGATCTAGCGGTCAGCTCGTTTAACGAGACCCATTGGAGGCGTGATTCCAGCCTCAGCTGTGTGTTCGTTAGCGTCGTTTCTAGTGTGTATTTGTGTGCGTTGTGTTGTGTGTGCGTTCGCTGAGCGTCGTGTGTCGGACCACAGAGAGGTTTGTCTTGCGCGGAGGGAGATCTGGCGGCTGTTGTTGAGTTGAATATTGAATCGGTGGTTCTGCTTCTTGTATGTGTGACGATGATGATGATGATAATAATAATAATGACGACGATAATAATGAGTTCTCCTGTTCGGGGGGGTCTATTTAAATCTCTATCCAGTTTTGAATATTCAGTTTGTCGATAAGATAATATGGTTTTGTGTAAATTTCCACTCTGGCGGGTGCTCTCCAGTTAAACATGTACTTTGTTATCCTGTTAAAAATGATATTGTTTAATTCACATGTTTGTGTCTAACCGATTTGCGAAGAGAAGTTATGTGTTATTTTCTCAAGACTGCTAGGCTAACTGTCTCTCTCTCTCTCTCTCTCTCTCTCTCTCTCTCTCTCTCTCTCTCTCTCTCTCTCTCTGTCTTCTTGTCTGTCTGTCTCCGTCTCTCCGGACGCCGCCACGTTTTAAAAAGCTGTGATTCTTCAACACGTCTGTAGCCGGACCGTGTGATCACGGCTGAGCGTTGTCATCGCGGGCGTGTTGAACGGTCCCGCAGCTCTTTAGCGTGGCGGCGGCCGAGACGAGGAGCGCTGTAGTGACGGGGTTTTACTCCCCGAAACATAATTAAAGAGCGCCGGAGTGGACGCCGGCTCGGTGTCCAGAGCCCCAACCGGGACCGGACACGGCGCCGCCCGTCCCCTCCGGTTTAGATCTTCCTAGTCCCGAGCCCTCGTCCTGACGGGGTGACGGGGAGCCTTTTGGGTTTCTTGGTTTCTGTTGTTTTTCTAACGGACAGACGTCCTAACTGTAACCTGCAGATTTTTCTATTAGATTCTATTGACCGATAGAGTTGTGTATGAACCCGAGCCACGAGACTGTCGGTGGCCGAGGAAGAGGAAGATGGATGATGATGATGATTAACATGAGGGCTAATAAACAGGCTCATTCTTTCTGACTGGCGTGTTTTTATCAACCTGTTTCACTGAAGTCTCTGAAGAGTTCATTCAACCCAAACCACCATCTCTCCCTAAACCTAAGTAGGTAATGTCACGTAACTTCTGTGACCAGGTTACGGCACTTCTGGTGTTAGTTTAACCCAAACCGACATCTTTTACTAAACCTAAGTAGTTTTTGTTACGTAACTTCCGTACTTAAGTTACGCAACTTCAAGTGTCAGTTTAACCCAAACCGCGATCTTATCCTAAAGCTAACTTAAGTAGTTTTTGTCGCGTAACTTCCGTACTTAAGTTACGCCACTCTCGGTGTTATTATTGTGAATTATCGTGTCATTTATTCACATTTAGTGCGACGGGGCCGCTGTACGCTAAATATGAAGCTACAACTGGTTAGCTTAGCTTAGCTTAGCATAAAGACTGGAAACGGAGGGAAAAGTTAGCTAACGAGAAGCAGCTAGGCGTTCCTCCAAAGCGCTGATTAACATGTTGTATCTGGTTCAATCAGGTCAGAGCCAGGCTAGCTTTCCCCTCTGTTTCCAGTCTTTATGCTAAGCTAAGCTAATGCCTGAAAGCATATCGGTGTATTCTCTAATGGTTCGTGTCCACAGAGGCTCCCCGGGGTCGGACGTTTGATTAGCTGCTGCTAGATACGAGGCTCCTGATTGGACGAACTCTTTCCCTCCGTGTGCTGCTGCTGCCGGCGTCCAAACCGGAACCAACATGGCGTCTCGTTTGGTAACTTTCTTCTCTTATAACACGAGAAGAGTTCACCGAGATGTTTCTGAAAACATTTCTATGGAGATTGGAGAGTCGCATCGGACGCACCTGATTAGCATAAAGTAGCCGAGACCTCAACGTTATGCAAATGAGGAGCGGCCTACGTGATGCCACGTGTCTGGAATGGCGCCGCCGCGCTACAAGAATGCACGACTGCTTATATAGAAGAAGTAGAAGGGAAGTGTGGAGAGGACGGAGCCCGTGGACACGAACCATTAATATCACTCTGCTGTAAATTAAAGTTCAGGATATGTGGAGGCTGGGCCGACGCTGGTGACCTTTGACCTGTGAGTTAGTGCCGTCCTAACGGAGCTGACCTTTGAGTGAATGGAGAGTCTTTATTTATATTTCACTGAAGCTCCTCAGACTTTAACCATGAAGTCATCACACTGATAGAACCGCGTCTAATACTCTTCAGCGAGCAGACGACGTTCAGTCTGCTTCAATGAGATGACGAACAAACCGAGAGGAAATAACAGACTAGTGTACAGTAGTGTGTGTGTGCGCGTGCGCGTGCGCGTGCGCGTGCGCGTGTGGACTGACTCCGGCTGCGACGGCTCACACACTCAGTGTGTGAGCCGTCGCAGCTTCTCTTCATCTCTTCATGTTCCTACATGAGTCGTGGGATTTATCATTTATTCATGTTCCCAGAGAGACAGATGGTCCGACTGACGGCGTGATGTCATCGGTCATTAAGACATTACTGTAATCGCACACGCACACGCACACGCACACACACACCTACTGACCTCCTGGGATCAATGAATCAGCTCTGAGGGAGGAAGACGAGCTGTCAGCAGCTCTTCGTCTGCAGCCGCGTTGCCAGATATCACGACAGCAACCAAAACAAGCGACCTCACCTACCGACCACAATATGATCAATCAATCAATCAATCGAACAATCAATCAACCAATCAACCAAACAATCAATCAACCAACCAATCAATCAATCAATCAATCAATCAATCAATCAATCAACCAACCAATCAATCAATCAATCAATCAATCAATCAACCAACCAACCAAACAATCAATCAACCAACCAATCAATCAATCAATCAATCAACCAACCAATCAATCAATCAATCAACCAACCAATCAATCAACCAATCAATCAATCTTTATTTATATAGCACCTTTCAAACAGGTCAGAAGGATTCAAAGAGCTGCCAGACGATGGATTTCGAGTCTGATGCACCAAAACAACCGATATAAAAGTTCACTGAATAAGAAATCAATAAATGATATTAAAGGTATTTAAGATAATAAAAGACAAATATAATACAAGGAAATAAAAATACCAATAAAAATAAATAAATTAAAATTTATGAAACTACAGAAAAGCAGCAGATATTATATTATTAAAATAATGAAAATCGAATAAAATAAAATAGATAATAATGATCAGCAATAAAATGTTGATTAAACAAAAATAGAGTAAAATAAACACTATAAAGGTGATGATGAATAAAAAATAAAAAACATAAAATCATAAAACACTACATGAAAACCAGACTAAGTAGACGGGTTTTTAGTTTACGTTTAAAATGATCAATATTTTACCAACCATAACCTGATCACTGAATTTATTTTGGATTCGCAGCAATTTTGCGTCTATTTATAGCTTTTAACTTTATATGAACTTCTGATTATGTGAAACAGATCTGAGGATGAAGAGGAGATGAAGAGGAAGAGGGTCTTTTATTGTGAAAGAGGGGGAGGATGAGATGGAGGGATGAAGAGAGAGATGATGGAGGTAGAGACTGATGGAGAAATCATACAGGAAACAAGAAGAGTCCACTGTTACTGGCAGTGTGTGTGTGCGCGTGTGTGTGCACGTGCGTGCGCGTGTTGCGGCGTGCGGCGGTCTTAGAGTACAGGAAGCAGCTCTGTAAGTACAGATGAACCTGATTAAACATTAACGTGATGGCGATCTGGATCCAGTCCAAATGTTCCCATGATGCTCTGGGAGCAGCAGTTAACGGTCCGTCTCATCGACCACATCGACCGCAGCAGGAGGACGGCCGGACGCGTCACGTAACTCCGTGTTCATCACTCTGCTGCTCTAACAGCTTCCTGTTTGCTCAACGCCGTCTGACATCGGGACGT
>NC_133800.1:37679785-37729785 GCF_043250625.1 Sebastes fasciatus
GTCCCGTGAGTCTCTTGAGTCGTTAGTATCGTCAGTCCTGTGAGTCATGTGAGTCGTTAGTATCGTCAGTCCTGTGAGTCATGTGAGTCGTTAGTATCATCAGTCCTGTGAGTCATGTGAGTCGTTAGTATCATCAGTCCCGTGAGTCTCTTGAGTCGTTAGTATCGTCAGTCCTGTGAGTCATGTGAGTCGTTAGTATCATCAGTCCTGTGAGTCATATGAGTCGTAAGTATCATCAGTCCTGAGTCATGTGAGTCGTTAGTATCGTTAGTCCTGTGAGTCATATGAGTCGTTAGTATCATCAGTCCTGTGAGTCATGTGAGTCGTTAGTATCGTTAGTCCTGTGAGTCATATGAGTCGTTAGTATCATCAGTCCTGTGAGTCATGTGAGTCGTTAGTATCGTTAGTCCTGTGAGTCATGTGAGTCGTTAGTATCATCAGTCATGTGAGTCGTTAGTATCGTTAGTCCTGTGAGTCATATGAGTCGTTAGTATCATCAGTCCTGTGAGTCGTTAATATCGTTAGTCCTGTGAGTCATGTGAGTCGTTAGTATCGTTAGTCCTGTGAGTCATATGAGTCGTTAGTATCATCAGTCCTGTGAGTCCTGTGAGTCATGTGAGTCGTTAGTATCGTTAGTCCTGTGAGTCATATGAGTCGTTAGTATCATCAGTCCTGTGAGTCATGTGAGTCGTTAGTATCGTTAGTCCTGTGAGTCATGTGAGTCGTTAGTATCATCAGTCCTGTGAGTCATGTGAGTCGTTAGTATCGTTAGTCCTGTGAGTCATGTGAGTCGTTAATATCGTTAGTCCTGTGAGTCATGTGAGTCGTTAGTATCGTCAGTCCTGTGAGTCATGTGAGTCGTTAGTATCGTCAGTCCTGTGAGTCATGTGAGTCGTAAGTATCATCAGTCCTGAGTCATGTGAGTCGTTAGTATCGTTAGTCCTGTGAGTCATATGAGTCGTTAGTATCATCAGTCCTGTGAGTCATGTGAGTCGTTAGTATCGTTAGTCCTGTGAGTCATATGAGTCGTTAGTATCATCAGTCCTGTGAGTCATGTGAGTCGTTAGTATCGTTAGTCCTGTGAGTCATGTGAGTCGTTAGTATCATCAGTCATGTGAGTCGTTAGTATCGTTAGTCCTGTGAGTCATATGAGTCGTTAGTATCATCAGTCCTGTGAGTCGTTAATATCGTTAGTCCTGTGAGTCATGTGAGTCGTTAGTATCGTTAGTCCTGTGAGTCATATGAGTCGTTAGTATCATCAGTCCTGTGAGTCCTGTGAGTCATGTGAGTCGTTAGTATCGTTAGTCCTGTGAGTCATATGAGTCGTTAGTATCATCAGTCCTGTGAGTCATGTGAGTCGTTAGTATCGTTAGTCCTGTGAGTCATGTGAGTCGTTAGTATCATCAGTCCTGTGAGTCATGTGAGTCGTTAGTATCGTTAGTCCTGTGAGTCATGTGAGTCGTTAATATCGTTAGTCCTGTGAGTCATGTGAGTCGTTAGTATCGTTAGTCTTGTGAGTCATATGAGTCGTTAGTATCATCAGTCCTGTGAGTCATGTGAGTCGTTGGTATCGTTAGTCCTGTGAGTCATGTGAGTCGTTAGTATCGTTAGTCCTGTGAGTCATATGAGTCGTTAGTATCGTTAGTCTTGTGAGTCATATGAGTCGTTAGTATCGTTAGTCTTGTGAGTCATATGAGTCGTTAGTATCGTTAGTCTTGTGAGTCATATGAGTCGTTAGTGTCGTTAGTCCTGTGAGTCCTGTGAGTCATATGAGTCGTTAGTATCGTTAGTCTTGTGAGTCATATGAGTCGTTAATATCGTTAGTCCTGTGAGTCATTAGTATCGTCAGTCCTCTTCAAGTTTGAATTATGAATTTATAATCATGAAGATTTTATAATAAACTTCTCCAGAGTCGTAATGTGATCGATCAGATTGAGTGTATGGATCGTATTGATCGTATTGATCGTATTGATTGTATAGATCGTATTGATCGTATAGATCGCATGGATTGTATTGATCGTATAGATCGTATTTATTGTGTAGATCGTATTGATCATATAGATCGTATTGATCGTATGGATCGTATTGATCATATAGATCGTATTGATCGTATAGATCGTATAGATCGTATTGATCGTATGGATCGTATGGATTGTATTGATCGTATAGATCGTATTTATAGTATAGATCGTATTGATCGTATAGATCGTATTGATCGTATTGATTGTATTGATCGTATAGATCGTATTGATCGTATTGATCGTATAGATCGTATTGATCGTATAGATCGTATTGATCGTATTGATCGTATTGATCGTATAGATCGTATTGATCGTATTGATCGTATAGATCGTATTGATCGTATGGATCGTATTGATCGTATTGATCAGTTCTCTGTTGGAGACGCTGCTGCTGCTTCCCGTCTCCTCTCTCGCTCTGCGCTGACAGACGATGAATGAAATCAGTCTGAATGAATATTTACTGTTTGGACTCCGATGAAGCTTTTGAAACTCCGACGCTGTTTTATAGAAACAAAGAAGAAGAAGAAGATGAAGAGAGGAGTTCAACAGCCGCCATTAAAGAGAGACAAGAAGAAGAAGAAGAAGAAGAGACGTATGGAGGCTGCTGCTATTAGCATTAACTGACAGGACGCATCTCCTTTATGAAGCAAAGTGACTCTGAAGGACAGAGTGAGTGTGTGTGCGTGTGTGCGTGTGTGTGTTTGTGTGTGTGTGAGCGTGTGCGTGTGCGTGTGCGTGTGCGTGTGTGTGTGTGTGAACTAAAAGGACCAGTGTGCATCACAAGGCCGTCTCCGGTGGCCTTGTAGATAATTGTTCGTCACTAATAATGACTTCCTCTGATTGAGCTCCTCATTATGGAACAAACAAACACAGATGGATGGAGGGATGGAGGGAGGGAGGGATGGAGGATGGAGGTAGAGATGGGCTGCCGTACCTGACGGAGACATTCAGATGCAGATAAAGAGAATTAAAAGCATCATTGAGAGCTCCCGGCTCTCTCTGGCCTTGTGTCGGAGCCTCGGCAGCAGGTGGAGAAATGCGGTCGAGCTGCAGGAAAACACTCTTTAGAGAAGATAACGCCGGTTAGTGACTCCTCCACGGGTCGGCTCGTCCTCATTCACTGAACACCAGGTCTGATTTGATCTGCTGAGCTGATGAAACGTCGTCTCACCTGAACATCGTGATCATCTCCTGTCTGCTGCCTCAAAACTAAACATCACAATCAAACACGTTAGAGAAGGAAACATCAGTCACACAGTGTTATTAAAAAAAGTCAGAGTATAGAATGTCAAAAATAGCTCACCTGGTAGATATCTGGTTGGAATATCTGGTTGGAATACTGGAGGTTGTGGGTTCGATCCTTATGTGACACAGTCTGTTTTCAGGTCTAACTCTTAATGACCAAGTCAAATAGACCAAGAGAACAGTCCTCAGTGTGGCATTGGTGGCTTGGTTGCTAAGTTCCCGGTTCTGGCTGCAGCAGAGCGGGGTTCCATCCCCACCCTCACATCGATGCCCGGTGCCCGACAGGGGAGAGAGACCAGCGTCTCCTCCCAGGGTTTACCAGAGATACAGCTGGGGGGTTATATACCAGAGATAACACTGGAGGGTTATATACCAGAGATAACACTGGAGGGTTATATACCAGCGATAACACTGGGGGGTTATATACCAGAGATAACACTGGAGGGTTATATACCAGAGATAACACTGAGGGGTTATATACCAGAGATAACACTGGAGGGTTATATACCAGCGATAACACTGGGGGGTTATATACCAGAGATAACACTGGGGGGTTATATACCAGAGATAACACTGGAGGGTTATATACCAGAGATAACACTGGAGGGTTATATACCAGCGATAACACTGGGGGGTTATATACCAGAGATAACACTGGAGGGTTATATACCAGAGATAACACTGGAGGGTTATATACCAGCGATAACACTGGGGGGTTATATACCAGAGATAACACTGGGGGGTTATATACCAGAGATAACACTGGAGGGTTATATACCAGAGATAACACTGGAGGGTTATATACCAGAGATACAGCTGGGGGGTTATATACCAGAGATAACACTGGAGGGTTATATACCAGAGATAACACTGGAGGGTTATATACCAGCGATAACACTGGGGGGTTATATACCAGAGATAACACTGGGGGGTTATATACCAGAGATAACACTGGAGGGTTATATACCAGCGATAACACTGGGGGGTTATATACCAGAGATAACACTGGGGGGTTATATACCAGAGATAACACTGGAGGGTTATATACCAGAGATAACACTGGAGGGTTATATACCAGAGATAACACTGGGGGGTTATATACCAGCGATAACACTGGGGGGTTATATACCAGAGATAACACTGGAGGGTTATATACCAGAGATAACACTGGGGGGTTATATACCAGAGATAACACTGGAGGGTTATATACCAGAGATAACACTGGAGGGTTATATACCAGAGATAACACTGGAGGGTTATATACCAGAGATAACACTGGGGGGTTATATACCAGAGATAACACTGGGGGGTTATATACCAGAGATAACACTGGAGGGTTATATACCAGAGATAACACTGGAGGGTTATATACCAGCGATAACACTGGGGGGTTATATACCAGAGATAACACTGGGGGGTTATATACCAGCGATAACACTGGGGGGTTATATACCAGAGATAACACTGGAGGGTTATATACCAGAGATACAGCTGGGGGGTTATATACCAGAGGTAACACTGGAGGGTTATATACCAGAGATACAGCTGGGGGGTTATATACCAGAGATAACACTGGAGGGTTATATACCAGAGATAACACTGGGGGGTTATATACCAGAGATAACACTGGAGGGTTATATACCAGAGATACAGCTGGGGGGTTATATACCAGAGATAACACTGGGGGGTTATATACCAGAGATAACACTGGGGGGTTATATACCAGAGATAACACTGAGGGGTTATATACCAGAGATAACACTGGGGGGTTATATACCAGAGATACAGCTGGGGGGTTATATACCAGAGATACAGCTGGGGGGTTATATACCAGAGATAACACTGGGGGGTTATATACCAGAGATAACACTGGGGGGTTATATACCAGAGATAACACTGGGGGGTTATATACCAGAGATAACACTGGGGGGTTATATACCAGAGATAACACTGGGGGGTTATATACCAGAGATAACACTGGGGGGTTATATACCAGAGGTAACACTGGAGGGTTATATACCAGAGATACAGCTGGGGGGTTATATACCAGAGATAACACTGGAGGGTTATATACCAGAGATACAGCTGGGGGGTTATATACCAGAGATAACACTGGAGGGTTATATACCAGAGATACAGCTGGGGGGTTATATACCAGAGATAACACTGGAGGGTTATATACCAGAGATACAGCTGGGGGGTTATATACCAGAGATAACACTGGAGGGTTATATACCAGAGATAACACTGGGGGGTTATATACCAGAGGTAACACTGGAGGGTTATATACCAGAGATACAGCTGGGGGGTTATATACCAGAGATAACACTGGAGGGTTATATACCAGAGATACAGCTGGGGGGTTATATACCAGAGATAACACTGGAGGGTTATATACCAGAGATACAGCTGGGGGGTTATATACCAGAGATAACACTGGAGGGTTATATACCAGAGATACAGCTGGGGGGTTATATACCAGAGATACAGCTGGGGGGTTATATACCAGAGATACAGCTGGGGGGTTATATACCAGAGATAACACTGGGGGGTTATATACCAGAGATAACACTGGGGGGTTATATACCAGAGATAACACTGGGGGGTTATATACCAGAGATAACACTGGAGGGTTATATACCAGAGATAACACTGGAGGGTTATATACCAGAGATACAGCTGGGGGGTTATATACCAGAGATACAGCTGGGGGGTTATATACCAGAGATACAGCTGGGGGGTTATATACCAGAGATAACACTGGGGGGTTATATACCAGAGATAACACTGGGGGGTTATATACCAGAGATAACACTGGGGGGTTATATACCAGAGATACAGCTGGGGGGTTATATACCAGAAATAACACTGGGGGGTTATATACCAGAGATACAGCTGGGGGGTTATATACCAGAGATAACACTGGAGGGTTATATACCAGAGATAACACTGGAGGGTTATATACCAGAGATACAGCTGGGGGGTTATATACCAGAGATAACACTGGGGGGTTATGCAACAGGAAACACACTTTTTACTGAATTGTTAAAGTGAAATTAGGGTTAAAACCCCCTAACCCTAAACTATAATAATATATAACCCTAACCCTATATAATAATAATATAGTCAAACTATCTATGTTAGGATTGAACCCACAAACTCCAGATGTTCCAACAAGATATCTACCACACTGAGCTCTTTCACATGACACACAGTAATAACGTTTTTTACTATACTATGACTACTATGACAGTCAGGTGATGGTCAGTGAGACAGTCAGGTGATGGTCAGTGAGACAGGTATGAGACAGACAGACACTCCAACATGGTCTCTTAGTGGGCGGAGCCGGCCGGTCCGTGGTCAGTCGATATTTAATCTCCTCAGTGAGCCGGAAACAATGAGAAGAAACGGAGAGACTGAACGGAGGTCTGTTCATCTGGAAGGAGAGCTCGCTATAGAGAGAGACTGGGGGGGGTTAGTCCTCCTCGCTGCAGCAGCTGCTGTTAGAGAGAGACCGCTGTGATGTCATCGTTAGCGCTCGTTAGCTGCTACGCTACATGCTGATGGATAAAGAGCTCCTTATCTGATACACACTCAGGTAACACACCAGCTGTGTGTGTGTGTGTGTGTGATGTTATCTGGGTTTCTGTCGGTGATCTCCTGACCCCCCCCCACCAGGTAACTCACCTGAACACCAGCAGGGGTCAAAGGTCAACCCACTACTTTCCCATGACCCCCGTGGAGCCGTTTATCCACAACCACGTGTGAGACCAGTACTTAGTTACTTTAGTTACTTTAGTTACTTTAGTTACTTTGGTTACTTAGTTTCTTAGTTACTTTCTACCTCAGATTTAGAGTAAATAGAAGTACAACAGACTGATACTGCTGACAGATATCTGTACGTATACTACCTGCATCCTGTGTACTAGTACTAGAGTTCACTGTGTACTAGTACTAGAGTTCACTGTGTACTAGAGTTCACTGTGTACTAGAGTTCACTGTGTACTAGAGTTCACTGTGTACTAGTACTAGAGTTCACTGTGTACTAGAGTTCACTGTGTACTAGAGTTCACTGTGTACTAGAGTTCACTGTGTACTAGAGTTCACTGTGTACTAGAGTTCACTGTGTACTAGTACTAGAGTTCACTGTGTACTAGAGTTCACTGTGTACTAGTACTAGAGTTCACTGTGTACTAGAGTTCACTGTGTACTAGAGTTCACTGTGTACTAGAGTTCACTGTGTACTAGAGTTCACTGTGTACTAGTACTAGAGTTCACTGTGTACTAGTACTAGAGTTCACTGTGTACTAGAGTTCACTGTGTACTAGTACTAGAGTTCACTGTGTACTAGAGTTCACTGTGTACTAGAGTTCACTGTGTACTAGAGTTCACTGTGTACTAGAGTTCACTGTGTACTAGTACTAGAGTTCACTGTGTACTAGTACTAGAGTTCACTGTGTACTAGAGTTCACTGTGTACTAGTACTAGAGTTCACTGTGTACTAGAGTTCACTGTGTACTAGAGTTCACTGTGTACTAGAGTTCACTGTGTACTAGAGTTCACTGTGTACTAGTACTAGAGTTCACTGTGTACTAGTACTAGAGTTCACTGTGTACTAGAGTTCACTGTGTACTAGTACTAGAGTTCACTGTGTACTAGAGTTCACTGTGTACTAGAGTTCACTGTGTACTAGAGTTCACTGTGTACTAGTACTAGAGTTCACTGTGTACTAGTACTAGAGTTCACTGTGTACTAGAGTTCACTGTGTACTAGTACTAGAGTTCACTGTGTACTAGAGTTCACTGTGTACTAGTACTAGAGTTCACTGTGTACTAGAGTTCACTGTGTACTAGAGTTCACTGTGTACTAGAGTTCACTGTGTACTAGAGTTCACTGTGTACTAGAGTTCACTGTGTACTAGAGTTCACTGTGTACTAGTACTAGAGTTCACTGTGTACTAGAGTTCACTGTGTACTAGTACTAGAGTTCACTGTGTACTAGAGTTCACTGTGTACTAGAGTTCACTGTGTACTAGAGTTCACTGTGTACTAGAGTTCACTGTGTACTAGAGTTCACTGTGTACTAGTACTAGAGTTCACTGTGTACTAGAGTTCACTGTGTACTAGTACTAGAGTTCACTGTGTACTAGAGTTCACTGTGTACTAGAGTTCACTGTGTACTAGAGTTCACTGTGTACTAGTACTAGAGTTCACTGTGTACTAGAGTTCACTGTGTACTAGAGTTCACTGTGTACTAGTACTAGAGTTCACTGTGTACTAGAGTTCACTGAGGGAGTTTAACTGCTCCACTAGCTCCTAGACTCTCTACCCAGCATGCATTGCTGCCTCCTCATCAGCAGGATCATCGATCGTCTCTCAATCAGACACCTTCACAGATCAATAGAGCCGCTCACATCCCATAATATCACCATTATCTCTGTCACATCCCATAATATCACCCTCATCTCTGTCAGTCCGTCTCCATAGAAACAACAGAGAAGCTTTTATGTTTAATAGTTATTATCTTAATAATACAAATATAAAACTTTATTTTTTAACTAGTTATGTTTTTATGTGTTTATTAATTTAACGCTGATGATGCGACACCAGATATGATCTTTAAAAACAATATTTGATAGTGTTTATATTCTATATATAATATTCTGTTGAGGGACTACTTCCTGTGGCGTGATACGTCCGTCAGCGAGGCCGTGATCCGTCTCTGTTTATTATATTTAAAGCGTCATATTGAGGAACGGAACGATTAATAAACACACGTTCATCAGCAGAGCTCTTATTAATTATCATAAATTATGAGTCACATTTATTTAACAGGATTTCAGACCTCTCGTGAAATAAAAAAAGAGTAATGATATCATTTATTATATTTAAATATTATTTCTGTATTAATGTGATGAAATATTTTGATTTAATTAAACAACATTCCTGTCCAGTTATTTGATTTATGAATTATTTATGACGAGTTAGAGACGTTCCGGAGGAATCAGACTCAGGTGGATTATTTTGTTTTATGATATTTATTTCTGCACAATTTTATGCTTCTTTTTTACATCTCTTTATGTATTTCTGCCTCATTATGTAAATGAACGTGTGTGTGAGATTTATTTTTGGTTTTGGCAGCTTACGTCCTCCATAAATAAAGCAGGTGAAATGTCAGTAAAGGAAATAATCTTTCTATCTTTGTATTAATTCCCATATCTATCTACTCTTCTGTTTAATTTTCCCTTTTATTTGTTTATTTATTTATTTATTTTGATATTTTTATTAATTCATTTCATTTTTAAATGTATTTATTTACTTTTGCATTTATTTTTTATTTATTTTTAAATGAATGTATTTATTTATTTCTGCACAGAATTTCCCCTTTGCATTTCATCTCTTATTAATTTCTGTATTCTTTACTTCATGTATTTCTGCCTCGTTATGTAAATGAGGTGGCTGTTACTCAATGTGTGTGATTTATTTTTGATTATGGCAGCTTACGTCCTCCGTACATAAAGCAGGTGAAATGTCAGTAAAGGAAATAACCTCTATATATAAAAGTTAACATACTGGTGGTTCTATTTTAATCCATTAACAGCTTTACTTTAAACCTAAAAGCTTAACTTCAATATTATAATTATATTTTCCATCTTATTTTATTATCAGTTGAATTTAAAGAGTCATATTTAATAAATGAAATCTCTTTTCTTCTCTTCTGGGATTTAAAGTTCACTTTATTCTGTCTCTACGTCAGGTTACATTTCATTCTATTTCAATCTATTTCTTCATGTTTGTGAGAGACGGAGCTGAAGGTTAAATCAAATAAACAGAAAACACACAAACACAAAGGCTGCTGGGAAATCAGAGCGGCTCCGACTAAATCCTGAAAACTCACTGAACACACGCACACATACACACGCACACATACACGCACGCATGCACGCACGCACGCACGCACACACACACACACACAGTAATTAAGGCGGTTAATTAAGGAGAATTAAAGCGGCTCGTCCCTGAACCTGAACCTGAACCTGAACCTGATCCACTTCCTTCTCTTTAACGTTAAAAATCTGCTTTTAGTTTCAATTCAAACACATTTTTATACGACTTCATTGAAACGTGTCGGCTGCTTTTAGTCCGTATAAAGAGAGAAACATAACTGTTATCATTTATTATTATTATATATAATCAGAGATCTCAGATGTTAAGAGCAGATCCCGACTTCTTCATTATCCGTTCTCTCAGGATGAGAATAAAAACATGTGAACACTGACTGACGGAGAGACGCTGCCGGTATATATAATATATATATATATATATATATAAAGTCTACAACACGTCTGAGCAGCTGAAACTAGTGATTTTATTTGATTTAATTAATCAACTATCTTTATAAGTGATCTAACAATCTGTTTTATATCAGTCGACGTATCTGAAGACATTTAATAGACTAAATAATAATAAAATAATAATCAGCAAATAAAACAATAATTAAAACTATTGTTAATAAGATGAATTATCTTCATTTGTCAGATATTTCATTTAAACAGTCGGATTATTTATTTATTTATTTATATATTTTGGGACGTTTCATTGTGTATTAGTTCAGCTATAGATGATATATCAGATGTCATCAGCCACTCAGAATATTATCTTAATAATAAATAAATAAATAAAATGGATAAATCCATCTATTTAGAAAGCTCTATAAAAATGCTTCAAAGATGTCAGTAATTATATTAATAATAATAATAATCATATTTATTTGTGTAACACATTTTAATATTAAAACTTAAATCACGACTTAATAAAACATAAAATTAGAGATGAAAACAGATTAATTTGTTTTTATGGAGACGTGTTAAATAATGATGATTATTATTATTATTATTATTATGCATCACATATTTTTAATATTATTACCATTTTCAGATCTGTTTGTTAACCGTGGTGCTGATAAACTGTTGGATTAAATTGATTATAGTATTTATGTATATTATATATATTTATATATACACATATATATGTGTATATATAAATGTATATATATATGTATATATATACATTAATATATATGTGTATATATATAAATGTATATATATACATTAATATATATATGTGTATATATGTATATGTATGAAAAACAACATCAGAATGAAAAACATTAATCTAAATATCAAAGTGCTTTGTTCAGTTAAATATTTTTGATGCACGTGTTAAATGTTGAATGTTTAATATATATTTTAGTGGCATCTCATGTTTTATATTATATAATATACATATATATATATTATATATATTATATTATATATTTTTAGAGGCATCTCGTGTTTTTCAGTTCCCAATATTTAATCTTTTAGCTCCAGATGTAGTTTTTAAAGCAGCAGTTTTATTTCATCAGTAAAACAACGTGAGCTCCATCTGGTGGAGGATCTGATCTGCTGCTGCTGCTCAACAGGAGTAATAGATTACTGTGTACAGTAATCTATTACTCCTGTTGATCTGCTGCTGCTCAACTGCTCCACAGGAGTAATAGATTACTGTATACATTAATCTATTACTCCTGTTGAGCTAATGCTGCTGCTCAACAGGAGAAAATGTGATGTAAAGTAAATATTGATCTGACATTAAGTCAGATAAAACCTGTAAACAAAGTGATTTCATTCAGTGTAACAGCAGCTTGGTCATATCCCGGCTGTCTGGTCCATGTGAGGACGGCTTCTTCTACAGAGGGGCACTAAGAGAGGCCTGAGAGATCACCTCACCTCGCCTCGCCTCGCCTCGCCTCTCCATGCCTCGCCTCTCCATGCCTCGCCTCTCCATGCCTCGCCTCGCCTCGCCTCTCCATGCCTCGCCTCTCCATGCCTCGCCTCTCCATGCCTCGCCTCGCCTCGCCTCTCCATGCCTCGCCTCTCCATGCCTCGCCTCTCCATGCCTCGCCTCGCCTCGCCTCTCCATGCCTCGCCTCTCCATGCCTCGCCTCGCCTCGCCTCTCCATGCCTCGCCTCTCCATGCCTCGCCTCGCCTCTCCATGCCTCGCCTCGCCTCTCCATGCCTCGCCTCGCCTCTCCATGCCTCGCCTCTCCATGCCTCGCCTCTCCATGCCTCGCCTCGCCTCGCCTCTCCATGCCTCGCCTCTCCATGCCTCGCCTCGCCTCGCCTCTCCATGCCTCGCCTCTCCATGCCTCGCCTCGCCTCTCCATGCCTCGCCTCTCCATGCCTCGCCTCTCCATGCCTCGCCTCGCCTCGCCTCGCCTCTCCATGCCTCGCCTCTCCATGCCTCGCCTCGCCTCTCCATGCCTCGCCTCTCCATGCCTCGCCTCGCCTCGCCTCGCCTCGCCTCTCCATGCCTCGCCTCTCCATGCCTCGCCTCGCCTCGCCTCGCCTCTCCATGCCTCGCCTCTCCATGCCTCGCCTCGCCTCGCCTCGCCTCTCCATGCCTCGCCTCTCCATGCCTCGCCTCGCCTCGCCTCTCCATGCCTCGCCTCTCCATGCCTCGCCTCTCCATGCCTCGCCTCTCCATGCCTCGCCTCGCCTCTCCATGCCTCGCCTCTCCATGCCTCGCCTCGCCTCGCCTCGCCTCTCCATGCCTCGCCTCTCCATGCCTCGCCTCGCCTCGCCTCTCCATGCCTCGCCTCTCCATGCCTCGCCTCGCCTCGCCTCGCCTCTCCATGCCTCGCCTCTCCATGCCTCGCCTCGCCTCTCCATGCCTCGCCTCTTCATGCCTCGCCTCTCCATGCCTCGCCTCGCCTCGCCTCGCCTCTCCATGCCTCGCCTCTCCATGCCTCGCCTCGCCTCGCCTCGCCTCGCCTCGCCTCGCCTCGCCTCGCCTCGCCTCGCCTCTCCATGCCTCGCCTCTCCATGCCTCATCTTGCCTCGCCTCGCATAAATCTGCCATCAGAGTCGGGACTCTGGCCTTTTGTAGTGCCTGGATTGACTTCCTGTTTATCCTGATCACGACTGAACACATGGAGCAACCAGCCATCTCTCTCTCCATTACTGTACCGAGTCATCCAGAAACCGTCAATACGACATATTAGAGTCATATAATAACATACTCTGGTAAACTGTTATTAATGAATAGTTCATTATATACTGGAAAAACTAAGTTGTTAAACTTGTGTTTGGTGGATTATTTCTCTGTTGTATCAATGCTAATGGTCATTGTATTTTACATCGTTGGAAAGCCTGTTTATTTACCTTCACAATGATGTCACACTTGTAAGGATCATGTATTTGTGGGATGAGCAGCACAGCTGATTATGCGGGTAGCGCCCAAGAAAAATTTTCCAAAATGCTCTGCCAATGGTAAACAGTGTATTCTCATAAGCCTGCAATGACTGCCCTTCACCGTCAGGCCCGTTGGCGCTGGTGTCTCCAACACAGACAATGGAACCTGAACATGTGGGGGAATGTCATGTTCAGTGATGAGTCCAGGTTCTGTCTGCCAAAGTTGGACGGCAGGTCAAAGTATGGAGACGGCGTGGAGAACGCTATGCTGATTGTTGAACCAATGGAGTAACAGCTTTTGGTGGGGGCAGTGTCATGGTGTGGGGGGGGGGCATCTCCCTCACTGGTAAAACAAGGCTTGTCATCATTGAAGGCCATCTCAATGCAGGGAGATATCAGGATGAGATTCTGCAGCCAGTGGTGATCCCATATCTCCACAATCTGGGACCTAACTTCATCCTCCAAGAAACAACGCCCCCCCCCCCACAGAGCCAGGGTTATCACAGACTACCTCCACAATGTGGGAGGAGAGAGAATGGAACGGCCTGCCAAGAGTCCACACCTCAACCCAATTCAACACTTGTAGGATCAGCTTGGGCGTGCTGTACGTGTTAGAGTGACCAACACAACCACGCTGGCTGACCTGCAACCAATCCTGTATGAGGAATGGAACGCCATCCCACAGCAACGTGTGACCAGGTTGGTGACCAGCATGAGGAGGAGGTGCCAGGCTGGTGTGGCTGCATATGGATCTTCCACCGCTACTGAGGCTCCTGACGGTGGATTCAATGAATAAAGTGTAAAATAGCCAATATGTCTTGTTTGTTCCTTGTTACTGATAGAGAGTTCAATCATCCAATCCACCAAACAACTCAAAACAAGAGTCAATACCAACAGGAGAATACACTGTTTACCATTGACGGAGCATTTTGGCAAATTTTTCTTGGGCGCTCCCCACATCATCAGCTGTGCTGCTCATCCCACAAATGCATGATCCTTACAAGTGTGACATCATTGTGAAGGTAAATAAACAGGCTTTCCAACCATGTAAAATACAATGACCATTAGCATTGATACAACAGAGAAATAATCCACCAAACACAAGTTTCCAAACTTTGTTTTTCCAGTTTATATATATTTATTGGTCAGTGTGGCTCAGAGGATATTTATATACACGTATATGTTATTTTATATGTGTTGCTATGTTCTTTATTTAAAGGGCCCATATTGTAAAAAGTGAGATTTTCATGTCTTTTATATTATAAATCAGGTTTAAATGCTTTATAAATACTGTTAAACTATCAAACGCTCAATATACGGAGAAACACACAGCCTGTATTCAGAAACTCTGCGTTTAAAACAAGCCGTCAGAATTTCTGTCCATTAGTGATGTCACAAATATACAATATTTAGATCATTACACGGTTTTAAACATAAACATTCTGAATGTGTCCCAGTTTATTTCCTGTTGCAGTGGATGTGAATAACATCAGCTGACAGGAAGTAAACATGGACTCAAACTGTTGCCTAGCAACGCAATTCCGTCGGAATGCACTAAAAACGGAGCGTTTCAGACAGACAGGTGAATACAGGTATATTCAGACAGACAGGTGAATACAGGTATATTCAGACAGACAGGTGAATACAGGTATATTCAGACAGACAGACAGGTGAATACAGGTATATTCAGAAAGACAGGTGAATACAGGTATATTCAGAAAGACAGGTGAATACAGGTATATTCAGAAAGACAGACAGGTGAATACAGGTATATTCAGACAGTAGCTCCTAAACTACCACTGAAATAAGGTTCAAACTGCTGCAGGCTACGACTGATATTAAGCTGGTGAACCCGTTTCTGATCCAGGTTCTGTTGTTCTGTATCTAAACGTCACATCTGGAACATCTGGAACATCTAACAGGAACCCTGACGTTGATGTAAACATCCAGACGGACGAACAAAAGAGCAGAACGGGAACTTTAAAAGGTCAAAAAGAGAAAGAAAAGATTCAATATCCACTCAGAGCAGAGAGGTCACACACACACACACAGACAAACACACACACACACACACACACACACACACACACACAGAAGCACACACGCACACACACACACACACACACACACACACACACACACACTCTGACCGGTCCAGGTGCTCTAATAACCTGCAGCCAAGGGCAGCACCTGAACACACCGTTATGAGTTATTGATTTATCCTCTCAGTATGTGTGTTTGTGTGTGTGTGTGTGTGTGTGTGTGTGTGTGTGTGTGTGTGTGTGTGTGTTTGTGTGTGTGTGTGTGTGTGTGTGTGTGTGTGTTTGTGTGTGTGTGTGTGTGTGTGTGTGTGTGTGTGTGTGTGTGTGTGTTTGTGTGTGTGTGTGTGTGTGTGTGTGTGTGTGTGTGTGTGTGTTTGTGTGTGTGTGTGTGTGTGTGTGTGTGTGTGTGTGTGTGTGTGTGTGTTTGTGTGTGTGTGTGTGTGTGTGTGTTTGTGTGTGTGTGTTTGTGTGTGTGTGTGTATGTGTGTGTGTGTGTGTGTGTGTTTGTCTGTGTGTGTGTGTGTGTGTGTGTGTGTGTGTGTCGAGGCTAACGCTAACAGAAGCTGCTTTCTCTAGTCTGAAGTGTGGCGTTTGTTTTCGTTGCTGCTGTGATTTAAATAAAGTTGTGTTTGAATATTGATCAGTAGTTAGCAGGTGTGTTGATCCGGAGAAGACACTTCCACTACTATCACTGAGTGTCAGTTTCAGTCACATTTAAACTGTATGAATGTTTGTGTGATGAATCAGCTGCTCGACACTTCAACTCACTACAACAGAGATCAGATTTAACTCTTCAGATAGAAGAGAAGAACGCTGAAGCAGTGGTGAAAGGAGTGGATGTGGTGAAAGGAGTGGAAGTACTTAAAGGAGTGGAAGTGGAAATGGTGAAAAGAGTGGATGTGATGAAAGGAGTGGAAGTGGTGAGAGTTGTAGTGGAAGTGGTGAAAGGAGTTGTAGTGGTGAAAGAGTCAAAGTGGAAGTGGTGAAAGGAGTGGAAGTGAACATGGTGAAAGGAGTGGAAGTGGTGGAAAATTTGTAGTGGAAGTGGTGAAAGAGTCAAAGTGGAAGTGGTGAACAAAGTGGATGTGGTGAAAGGAGCGGAAGTTGAAATGGTGAAAGGAGTAGAAGTGATGAAAAAGTTGTAGTGGAAGTGGTGAAAGGATTTGTAGTGGTGAAAGAGTCGAAGTGGTGAAAGGAGTGGAAGTGGAGATGGTGAAAGGAGTGGAAGTGGTGAAAAAGTTGTAGTGGAAGTGGTGAAAGGATTTGTAGGGGCGAAAGAGTCAAAGTAGAAGTGGTGAAAGGAGTGGATGTGGTGAAAGGAGTGGAAGTGGAGATGGTGAAAGGAGTGGAAGTGGTGAAAAAGTTGTAGTCGAAGTGGTGAAAGAGTCAAAGTGTAAGTTGTGAATGGAGTGGATGTGGTGAAAGGAGCCAAAGTGAAAGTGGTGAAAAGAGTTGTAGTGGAAGTGGTGAAAGGAGTCAAAGTGGACGTGGTGAAAGGATTTGTAGTAGAAGTGGTGAAAGGAGTGGAAGTGGTGAAAGGAGTTAAAATGGAAGTGGTGAAAGGAGTTGTAGTGGACGTGGTGAAAGGAGTGGAAGTGGTGGAAGGAGTTGTAGTAGAAGTGGTGAACGGTGTGGAAGTGGTGAAAGAAGTTGCAGCAGAAGTGGTGAAAGGAGTTGTACTCGAAGTTTTGAAAGGAGTGGAAGTTGAAATGGTGAAATGAGTGGATGTGGTGAAAGGAGTTGAAATGGTGAAAGGAGTTGTGGTGGAAGTGGTGAAAGGAGTCAAAGTGGAAGTGGTGAAAGGAGTTGTAGTGGAAGTGGTGAAAGGAGTTTTAGTAGAAGTGGTGAAAGGAGTGGAAATGGAAATTGTGAAAGGAATAGAAGTGGTGAAAGGAGTGGAAGTGGTGAAAGGAATCAGAGTGGAAGTGGTGAAACTAATCAAAGTAGAAGTGGTGAAAGGAGTGGAATTCAAAGCAGTAAGCAGGCTTACTTTCATATCTTATAATCACCAACGACTACATAAAAGTTCCGTTAGCAAAGTAATGCAAGACAATACATTCAGTCTGCGGGACTTTAAAGGTTCGACTCTAACGTAGTTTGATTTGCTCCTGTCAAACTGTGTTGTTTTTATTCTGGATTATGACTAACTTCTTTGTATTTGTGTAATATTATCGGACGATCTGCTCACTCAGCTCTGATTGGTCAGCAAGAGGTGCTTTTATAGATTTGATCTCTTATCTCTTAATTAATTTATTAATTTATTAATTAACTGAATGTTTCAGCTTTAGGCAAAAACATTCCCATTTAATTTTTTTACTTTCAGTAAAAGTACACAAGTACTGTCAGTAAAATGTACCTGAAGTCTCTCAGTAGATGTAGGTGAACACTGTAAAATGTACCTGAAGTCAGGAGATGTAGGTGAACACTGTAAAATGTACCTGAAGTCAGGAGATGTAGGTGAACACTGTAAAATGTACCTGAAGTCAGGAGATGTAGGTGAACACTGTAAAATGTACCTGAAGTCAGGAGATGTAGGTGAACACTGTAAAATGTACCTGAAGTCTCTCAGTAGATGTAGATGAACACTGTAAAATGTACCTGAAGTCTCTCAGTAGATGTAGGTGAACACTGTAAAATGTACCTGAAGTCAGGAGATGTAGGTGAACACTGTAAAATGTACCTGAAGTCAGTAGATGTAGGTGAACACTGTAAAATGTACCTGAAGTCAGTAGATGTAGGTGAACACTGTAAAATGTACCTGAAGTCAGTAGATGTAGGTGAACACTGTAAAATGTACCTGAAGTCAGTAGATGTAGGTGAACACTGTAAAATGTACCTGAAGTCAGTAGATGTAGATGAACACTGTAAAATGTACCTGAAGTCAGTAGATGTAGGTGAACACTGTAAAATGTACCTGAAGTCTCTCAGTAGATGTAGGTGAACACTGTAAAATGTACCTGAAGTCAGTAGATGTAGGTGAACACTGTAAAATGTACCTGAAGTCAGTAGATGTAGATGAACACTGTAAAATGTACCTGAAGTCAGTAGATGTAGGTGAACACTGTAAAATGTACCTGAAGTCAGGAGATGTAGGTGAACACTGTAAAATGTACCTGAAGTCTCTCAGTAGATGTAGATGAACACTGTAAAATGTACCTGAAGTCTCTCAGTAGATGTAGATGAACACTGTAGTCTCTCAGTAGATGTAGATGAACACTGTAAAATGTACCTGAAGTCTCTCAGTAGATGTAGATGAACACTGTAAAATGTACCTGAAGTCTCTCAGTAGATGTAGGTGAACACTGTAAAATGTACCTGAAGTCTCTCAGTAGATGTAGATGAACACTGTAAAATGTACCTGAAGTCTCTCAGTAGATGTAGGTGAACACTGTAAAATGTACCTGAAGTCTCTCAGTAGATGTAGATGAACACTGTAAAATGTACCTGAAGTCTCTCAGTAGATGTAGATGAACACTGTAAAATGTACCTGAAGTCTCTCAGTAGATGTAGGTGAACACTGTAAAATGTACCTGAAGTCTCTCAGTAGATGTAGATGAACACTGTAAAATGTACCTGAAGTCTCTCAGTAGATGTAGATGAACACTGTAAAATGTACCTGAAGTCTCTCAGTAGATGTAGATGAACACTGTAAAATGTACCTGAAGTCTCTCAGTAGATGTAGATGAACACTGTAAAATGTACCTGAAGTCTCTCAGTAGATGTAGGTGAACACTGTAAAATGTACCTGAAGTCAGTAGATGTAGGTGAACACTGTAAAATGTACCTGAAGTCAGTAGATGTAGATGAACACTGTAAAATGTACCTGAAGTCAGTAGATGTAGGTGAACACTGTAAAATGTACCTGAAGTCAGGAGATGTAGGTGAACACTGTAAAATGTACCTGAAGTCTCTCAGTAGATGTAGATGAACACTGTAAAATGTACCTGAAGTCTCTCAGTAGATGTAGATGAACACTGTAAAATGTACCTGAAGTCTCTCAGTAGATGTAGGTGAACACTGTAAAATGTACCTGAAGTCTCTCAGTAGATGTAGATGAACACTGTAAAATGTACCTGAAGTCTCTCAGTAGATGTAGGTGAACACTGTAAAATGTACCTGAAGTCTCTCAGTAGATGTAGGTGAACACTGTAAAATGTACCTGAAGTCTCTCAGTAGATGTAGATGAACACTGTAAAATGTACCTGAAGTCTCTCAGTAGATGTAGATGAACACTGTAAAATGTACCTGAAGTCAGTAGATGTAGGTGAACACTGTAAAATGTACCTGAAGTCAGTAGATGTAGATGAACACTGTAAAATGTACCTGAAGTCAGTAGATGTAGGTGAACACTGTAAAATGTACCTGAAGTCAGGAGATGTAGGTGAACACTGTAAAATGTACCTGAAGTCTCTCAGTAGATGTAGATGAACACTGTAAAATGTACCTGAAGTCTCTCTGTAGATGTAGATGAACACTGTAAAATGTACCTGAAGTCTCTCAGTAGATGTAGATGAACACTGTAAAATGTACCTGAAGTCTCTCAGTAGATGTAGGTGAACACTGTAAAATGTACCTGAAGTCTCTCAGTAGATGTAGATGAACACTGTAAAATGTACCTGAAGTCTCTCAGTAGATGTAGGTGAACACTGTAAAATGTACCTGAAGTCTCTCAGTAGATGTAGGTGAACACTGTAAAATGTACCTGAAGTCTCTCAGTAGATGTAGATGAACACTGTAAAATGTACCTGAAGTCAGGAGATGTAGGTGAACACTGTAAAATGTACCTGAAGTCAGGAGATGTAGGTGAACACTGTAAAATGTAGTGGAGTACCAGTATAAAGTAGAGATACATAGATAGAGGTAGAGGATCATTTCATTTATTGTTGTCAGGACGTAAAGAGGATTTAAACTAATATAACAACAATGTTTCTGTAATATTTACCAACCGACCTTTAATAATCAACTTATTATTAACATTAATAAATACAGCGACACAGAGAGCTTCACAATGCTGGACTGATTTATTAAACAGCTTCTACAAAAACACACCATAGAAAATCATCTCACTGTTTCACAACGTTACAGAGGCGCAGGCGCAGGCGCAGGCGCAGGCGCAGGCGCAGGCGCAGGCGCAGGCGCAGGCGCACCGAGACACGACAACAGTAGAAATGTAAACAGCGCCGCCTGCTGGACACGTTCAGTCCACAGTACCACATGTTCTAAACCCAGATGGAGTTATTGAGACTGTTGATGAACGTCTGAAGGTTTCTGTTTGTAGAAATCTCACCAGGCGATAAAAACATTACGACAGCAGCATTCATACCACACACCCGTCATGTGACTGGTAGAGGCTCTCTGATTGGTCACTGAGGGGGAGGAAGTAGATAATAGAGAGAGGAGAGAGAGAGGTTCTGATGGTTCTGATGGATGAATCATCACAAACTGACCTCAGACCAGCGTTTACAGGAGACGGCTGGCTAACGCTAGCTAGCTAGCTAGATTGTCTGTCTCCAGAACTGGCTAGTTAGCTTAAGTCAGATTTTTTACCGTCTAAAGACACGCTCTACCAAACGGCTGAATTTTCCTTTACTAATACATTTACAATTTTTTATGAAATAAAAAAAGTATGAATATTGACTGTTAATATCATATATTTAATGTTATTCCGTTATATATTTGATGAAAGAAAATGTCACCATTTCTGAGATGTTTTCAAAGTAAACTTCAGTAAATCTGGTAAATATCTAGAATAAATACATGGAAATAATACTAGTACTTTAATACTTTAATAATAACTCAATGTATGTTTGTTTTACATAAAAACAAACTGTCATTTAAAGGGTTAAAATTCTGAAAAAGGATGAATATTTGGTGGTTATGATCAAATAAAATACAACGAACTCAGTGAAATGTGAAAATAATATTTATATATCATTTTATGGCTGTTTTTTGATGCAGATATTTTAGTCGTCTAATCAGAGCTGCTGTTTTACTTTGAGTCCAGCTGTCCTCACAGAGTACTGTAGCATGTAGTATGTATACTACTGGGACATACTACTACTTCATAACATTGCTCCTTGACCTTTGACCCTCTTGGTCATATATCTGCTGTGCAGAGGATTGTGGGTCAGAACAGTCAGAACAGTCAGAACAGCGTGCCTGCTTCATACTGCAGAATGGAACCAGACGTAGTAGTACATCCTGGTATTTTTGGCGTACTGCATGTGACATACTAAATACTCTGGTAGTATGGGTACTAGTACACACAGTTAGTGACCTGATATAGTGAATGTTAACAGCACCCTCTGCTGGACCACCAGCTCATTACAGTTTGAATATTTAATTTATTCTAAGAATAAATAAGATAAAAGATATTCCTTTATTAGTCCTACAGTGGGGACATTTGAAGGAAATTGGGGGCTCGTCCGGGATAGTGAAAATTAATGTTGTAATAAAAAGTCTGTTATAAATAAGCTGCAGTCACCAGGAATTAGCCTCCACCCTGGAGCAAACCAGCTCTAACAGTTGATTTATAGTCATAATAAATACGTCACACCTGCCTGGACGTCTTTATAAAAACTATATCTGATCATATTCAGAGTTGTTTTTGGTCGTATGGGAACGTCTGAGTAGTTTCTACAGGAAGAATTCTGGCAGTTTTTCAAATGTTGTGCTGAACTGATGTTTGTACGGCTACACATCAGTTCTTCTTCCTCCTCTCTCCTCTTCCTCCTCCTCACCACTCCTTCTTCTTCTCGTCCATAGAGACCCCCCCGGGCCCCAGGGCCACCACCAGCAGCAGGCCTCCGATCACCGAGGTGGTCTGGAAGAAGTCGTACTTGAGGAAGTCGTGCATGGGTTTGTAGGACGGGATGCTCCAGAAGGCGTTGAAGGTGAAGTTGATGCAGAGCAGCCAGACGACCAGAGTCAGAGCCGCCAGCTTCGTCTTAAAGCCCACCGCCACCAGCACGATGAGCGCCGTGCCCACCAGGTTCTGCAGGATCTGGACACACAACGTCAGCACGTCAACATCAGGGGTCACTCACAAACTGGGTGTTAACTGTGTGTGTGTGTGTGTGTGTGTGTGTGTGTGTGTGTGTGTCACTCACACTGAACAGGCTGAGGTCAAAGTGCAGCAGCGTCATGAACATGAGGATGAGGAGGACTCTTCCTCCCAGCTGCAGGAGATGCTTCGGTGAACTCTGGTGACCCAGAGAGGGAACTCCTGCAAACACACTACGAGCCTCACCTCGACACTCCGCCAGGAGGAGAAGGAGACCTCCACCCAACGACAGGTTCCTACAGGGAGGAGAGGAGGAGACATGGTGAGAGAAAGCAAGGAGAGGAGGAGGGGGTAGGAAGGAAGTAGAGGGAGGAGGAAGGAAGTCTACATCAGACTAGTTGAACCTGATCTCAGGTCAAAGGTCAAACTCACCTCATGAGGAACTTTGGGTCCCACAGGATGCTGTAGGCCAGCGTCTGAGAGGACGAGGAGGACACTTACTACAGTACACATACAGTAGTACTCCGTTACATACTACAGTACTCTGTTTATATGGAGTACTCTGAATGGTGGAGTTACAGGTAGGTGTGTGTGTGTGTGTGTGTGTGTGTGTGTGTGTGTGTGTACCTGCATGCTGATGATCCCAAACAGAGTGAAGCAGGCGTACTGAACAAAGTTTCTACTGAGGATCAACAGACAGCC
Organism: Sebastes fasciatus; assembly: GCF_043250625.1. Lineage (NCBI taxonomy): Eukaryota > Metazoa > Chordata > Actinopteri > Perciformes > Sebastidae > Sebastes > Sebastes fasciatus. The sequence continues at coordinate 37,703,034 of NC_133800.1, forward strand.
ACCTGCAGACAGACAGACAGACAGACAGACAGAGACAGAGACAGACAGACAGACAGACAGAGAGAGAGATAGATACTTGAGTCTATGTGGATGTAGAAGGAAGTTACCGCTTTTATTGTGGTAGTCTGAGTAACGTGACGTCATATCCGTTCCGTATCCGTCAACCAAAACAAACCTCAGAGAGTGTAAACCGTTGGAGGGTCGTCGTGGATACGACCTGCACCCTCCCATGTTAAATCCAGCGTGGTAAACACTACACATCCAGTAAAGGATGGAAACACAGGAAACGTTATGGCCTGGCGGTAACGTGGCGGTGGAGCCGGCCGTCGCTCTCGTCTCCGTGGTCAAACGGGCCGACGCTACGACTGTAGAGCACCCAGATACTGACATTTGTGTTCTCTACATGTAAACGGCCCCGATGGAGCTGACCATGGACGGATGAAGAGAACGGAGCTGATGGAGCTGACCATGGACGGATGAAGAGAACGGAGCTGATGGAGCTGACCATGGACGGATGAAGTGTGTATATATTACCCAGCTGCCCCAGCAGGTTGATCAGGACGAAGAGGTTGGCGAGGAAGCGTCCACAGTTCCAGGTGGAGTCGATGTACTCGCTCTGCTCCCCCCACTGGAACCACATCCTGAACCCGTCCTCCAGGAAGGTGCTGACCAGGCAGAGGCGGGCGGCGTGGGGGAGGTAGTGTTTGGTGACCCGCAGGAACTACCACAGGAAACAGGAAACAGGAAACAGGAAACGGACTGTTGATTAGGTCTGATGGAAGATAATCACGTTAGCTGCTAACTAGTGTAACCACGGTGTTACTGCCACGGCCTAGAGCTACCACATCACCAGATAACTCCACTGTTTGGTGACGTTCACTGTTCACTTTGACGAGAAGTATTTGTTGACGTCCTTTTAATTTATTTGATTTATTTCAGGACTAAACTGACAACGTAAACGAAAGAAATATTGACAACAAAAATGACAGCAATAGCAGCGAGTACAGACGTTATAGTTGGCTCTGTTTTGGGAAATTCCACAAATATGCCGAAAAAAATGCAGAAAAATCTCCGAAAGAAATGTTCAAACAATATCCAGAAACAAAGTCAGAAAAAAGGCAGAACATTTTCTGAAAAAAGTTAGAAAAATGTACAAAAATATGTACAAAAAAACGCAGAGGAAAAATTCTTACATGTCTGAAATGTTTTACAAAAAAATGTCCAGAAAAAAGGCAGAAAAAATGTCCAAAAAATATCATTAAAAAGTCTGACATATTTAAATAAAAAGAACACAAAAAATGTACGAAAAAAAAGTCTGAAAATTTTGTAAGGAAGAAATGTACGAAAAAAATGTACAAAATATATGTCCATAAAAGGCAGAAAAAAAATCTGACGTATGTCCGAAAAAAAGGCAGAAAAATGTCGAGGAAAAAAAGCTGGAGAGAGAAAGAAGAGAAGTCTGATATATGTTGTGTTTATTTTACAGACTAATTCCACACTGCTCTCATTATTCAACCTGAATGCACCTGAACGCCACATAACATCCTCACACAAACCCTCAGGGAGAAATCACCACGTTGTTGTTTTACTTATATTCAAGATCTCAGATATCTTCTCTATCTGTCTGGAGAGAAAAACAACAATTCAATCAACACCAGCACAGACTGGACGGCTTTACTTCTTCTGCTTCATCATCATCATCATCATCAGACACCTGCTGCTGGACAACAGGTAAACAGACAACGGGTAAACAGACAACAGGTGAACAGACAACAGGTGAACAGACAACAGGTAAACAGACAACAGGTAAACAGACAACGGGTAGACAGACAACGGGTAAACAGACAACGGGTAAACAGACAACGGGTAGACAGACAACGGGTAAACAGACAACAGGTAAACAGACAACAGGTGAACAGACAACGGGTAGACAGACAACGGGTAGACAGACAACGGGTAAACAGACAACGGGTAAACAGACAACAGGTGAACAGACAACAGGTAAACAGACAACGGGTAGACAGACAACGGGTAGACAGACAACGGGTAAACAGACAACAGGTGAACAGACAACGGGTAAACAGACAACAGGTAAACAGACAACAGGTAAACAGACAACGGGTAGACAGACAACGGGTAAACAGACAACAGGTGAACAGACAACAGGTAAACAGACAACGGGTAGACAGACAACGGGTAAACAGACAACGGGTAAACAGACAACAGGTGAACAGACAACGGGTAAACAGACAACGGGTAGACAGACAACGGGTAAACAGACAACGGGTAAACAGACAACAGGTGAACAGACAACGGGTAAACAGACAACGGGTAAACAGACAACGGGTAAACAGACAACAGGTAAACAGACAACGGGTAAACAGACAACGGGTAGACAGACAACAGGTGAACAGACAACAGGTGAACAGACAACAGGTAAACAGACAACAGGTAAACAGACAACGGGTAGACAGACAACGGGTAAACAGACAACGGGTAAACAGACAACAGGTGAACAGACAACGGGTAAACAGACAACAGGTAAACAGACAACAGGTAAACAGACAACGGGTAGACAGACAACGGGTAAACAGACAACAGGTGAACAGACAACGGGTAAACAGACAACAGGTAAACAGACAACGGGTAGACAGACAACGGGTAAACAGACAACAGGTGAACAGACAACAGGTAAACAGACAACAGGTAAACAGACAACGGGTAAACAGACAACGGGTAGACAGACAACGGGTAAACAGACAACAGGTGAACAGACAACAGGTAAACAGACAACAGGTAAACAGACAACGGGTAGACAGACAACGGGTAAACAGACAACGGGTAAACAGACAACAGGTGAACAGACAACAGGTAAACAGACAACGGGTAAACAGACAACAGGTGAACAGACAACAGGTAAACAGACAACGGGTAAACAGACAACAGGTGAACAGACAACAGGTAAACAGACAACAGGTAAACAGACAACAGGTGAACAGACAACAGGTAAACAGACAACAGGTAAACAGACAACAGGTAAACAGACAACGGGTAAACAGAAACGAACAGCAAATACAGAGAACAGCTGAGGCTAACAGCATCAGATCTCACCTCACAGAGGTGAATGTGGCAACAACAGGTAACAACAGATTCAGATGACGCAATTACTGAACAGGAACACACAGAAGTTTAGCATTAAGTTATCGATCCATCATAAAAACAGGCTGGAGGCTAACAGCATCATCATCCTCATCATCATCCTCATCAGAGTGTGTATGTGGCAGCCAGTCAGCTTCAACATCCTCATCAAACTACTTCCTGTGTGAAGCTGCTCAAATAAAAGCAGCAAAACTACAACTGTAGTTTGTTTCCTCTGAAATAAATCTGTCTTAAAGTAAATAAATCTGACTCAGATTAAATAAATCTGACCCACAGTTAACATGATGAAGAGCAGAAACACAGGAGAGCAGCAACAACATCTGGATCCAACCAGACTCAGATTCAACAGGTTTCTGAATGAGGTTCAGTTCAGCAGTCAGACACCGTTAAAACCTGCAGGAACACGAGCTTTAAACTGATTTAAAACCCATGTAATTCATATTAAATTATCAATAAGTTCATTTTCGTTTCATTTCTGCTTCGTTCTTTGATAGAAAGTAACATTGAAATGAGTTAACTTCCGTTCTTTGTGGCGTAACACTCGTCACACCAGACTCCGTTGAGAAATCTGTCATTTTAACAGATCCTTCCAGCCTGCAGCGACTCAGAGGGAGTAACAGATAACTGAACACCATCAGGTCCACCAGGAAGACCTTCTGCTCCTTTCGGCACACTGTACCTGACCATCAGATATTAATAAATATATAACTTCACTATTGTTCCCAAGCTCTTCTTCTACAATACAGATGTTGTAGAAGTGACTAATACAGTTAAAATAACTATGAACTCTACGAAGAAGAAAAATGACTTCCTTTTCTGGATCATCGAGACATTTAAAACCTGATTATTTTCCGTTCTTTAACTGATCTGAACGACACACCAGACTCCATTTAAAAATCAGCAAGTTTAAGGTTTCCCTGTTTATCCGCGGACATTGTTAGCTGCTAGAAAACAACCAAAGAGCTTAAACGCTTCATTAAGAGTCAGTCTTCACTTCGGCATAGAAGTAATTTCACCAAATCTCTGTTTGGTGTTTCACTTTAACTTAATTATACCTGCAGAAGAGACTTTGAGGCTGCAGCCGTGACCCGCCTCCACCGTGCAGCGCGCTCTGCTGTTAGTTTAGAAGTTAAACTAAAGTTGATCTTTACCGGAATAACGAGCCGTTTGTGTCAACAAGCTGTGAGCCGAATTCACCGGCAGAAAACATCGATTTAAATGACATATGAACTGCGTCCATCAGCTCAGTAAAACTACCGGGGTTCTGGATGTAGTTCTGCAGCAGGATCTCTCAGGACTGAGCCCCTAACCCTGGTGAGTGTTCCCCGGGAGAGCAGCTCACCTGGTCGGCTACATCCTCCGCCTGACTCATCAGGTCTCCGTGAGCCATCTCACCGCTCGACAGGCACTTCAGGCGGACTGACGGCTCCAGGCTCCGGTAGAGGCTCCGGTTAGAGTCCAGAAGAGTCCCTGTCCGGTCCGGTGATGATGATGAAGAAGAAGAAGATGATGATGATGATGATGATGATGATGCTGCTGCTGCTGCCTCCTCCGATCCCACAATCCTCTGCGGTGCGCGGCCACAGCGCCCCCTGTGGACGCGCAGAGTGACGCATGCCACGTGGACTGAAACCTGTTACACTTTAAACACTTTAAACTCATTAAACTGGTTTAATTTAACTTTAAACTCATTAAACTGGTCTAATTTAACTTTAAACTCAATAAACTGGTTTAATTTAACTTTAAACTCATTAAACTGGTCTAATTTAACTTTAAACTCATTAAACTGGTCTAATTTAACTTTAAACTCATTAAACTGGTTTAATTTAACTTTAAACTCAATAAACTGGTTTAATTTAACTTTAAACTCATTAAACTGGTTTAATTTAACTTTAAACTCATTAAACTGGTCTAATTTAACTTTAAACTCAATAAACTGGTTTAATTTAACTTTAAACTCAATAAACTGGTCTAATTTAACTTTAAACTCAATAAACTGGTCTAATTTAACTTTAAACTCAATAAACTGGTTTAATTTAACTTTAAACTCAATAAACTGGTCTAATTTAACTTTAAACTCAATAAACTGGTCTAATTTAACTTTAAACTCATTAAACTGGTTTAATTTAACTTTAAACTCAATAAACTGGTCTAATTTAACTTTAAACTCAATAAACTGGTCTAATTTAACTTTAAACTCATTAAACTGGTCTAATTTAACTTTAAACTCAATAAACTGGTTTAATTTAACTTTAAACTCAATAAACTGGTCTAATTTAACTTTAAACTCATTAAACTGGTCTAATTTAACTTTAAACTCAATAAACTGGTCTAATTTAACTTTAAACTCATTAAACTGGTCTAATTTAACTTTAAACTCAATAAACTGGTTTAATTTAACTTTAAACTCAATAAACTGGTCTAATTTAACTTTAAACTCAATAAACTGGTCTAATTTAACTTTAAACTCATTAAACTCTCAATAAACTGGTCTAATTTAACTTTAAACTCATTAAACTGGTCTAATTTAACTTTAAACTCAATAAACTGGTCTAATTTAACTTTAAACTCATTAAACTGGTCTAATTTAACTTTAAACTCAATAAACTGGTTTAATTTAACTTTAAACTCAATAAACTGGTCTAATTTAACTTTAAACTCAATAAACTGGTCTAATTTAACTTTAAACTCAATAAACTGGTCTAATTTAACTTTAAACACAATAAACTGGTCTAATTTAACTTTAAACTCAATAAACTGGTCTAATTTAACTTTAAACTCAATAAACTGGTCTAATTTAACTTTAAACTCAATAAACTGGTCTAATTTAACTTTAAACACAATAAACTGGTCTAATTTAACTTTAAACTCAATAAACTGGTCTAATTTAACTTTAAACACAATAAACTGGTCTAATTTAACTTTAAACTCAATAAACTGGTCTAATTTAACTTTAAACTCAATAAACTGGTCTAATTTAACTTTAAACTCAATAAACTGGTCTAATTTAACTTTAAACACAATAAACTGGTCTAATTTAACTTTAAACTCAATAAACTGGTCTAATTTAACTTTAAACTCAATAAACTGGTCTAATTTAACTTTAAACTCATTAAACTGGTCTAATTTAACTTTAATTAAATAAAACATTTATAACAGTTATAGTCATGTGTAGATGTGACCTGTCAACGTCATCAGAGACTCTTCAGGTGATTTAATTGATCAGATAATAAACTGAAGATTAATAAACTACAGCTGCTCTTATAGAAAAATAAAGTAAAATAAAATAGATAAAATGTAAATAGAAATAAAGGAGTATATAACATTTCAATTATTTACATAATAATACAATATGTGTGTAAAGAAATATATGTAATAAAATTGAAAATAAGAATACATGAAATACGTAAATTAAATACAAATGTATATTTTTTATGTTTTTCTATGTTTTCTATCTCAGTAACTGAAATCTAGAAAATAATCATGTGATTAATCAATAATAAAAATAATCACTTTTATGTAATAACTGAAGGTACTTTGGAGATAATTACTACATCAATTATGATGTGTTATTGTAGATTAAGTTAAAACTGTATTGATCCTCTGGGACATTCACAAACCAGCCAGTAGTATATAGAGTTATTAAAAGTAACTGCACATTAATGCATCATTATTGATTTCAAACAACAGGAAGCTGACATTCCTCTCCATTTTCAGACATTTATATTGATTCACGCTGAAAATAATCAGCAGATTAATAAATAATGAAAATGATCGTTAGTTTACGTAGTATTGGCATTATAATAATAATAATAATAATAGTTATTATTATTATTATTAAAAATAATAATAATAATAATAATAATAATAATAATATAATTTTCATCAATAACATTGTTTTCAGGGGCTTGACGTTTTGGTATAATAATAATAATAATAATAGTTATTATTATTATCATCATCAACAATATAATTAAACGAATAAACAAACGTTAAAATCAATATTAACATTGTTTTACAGAGCTTGAAGTTTTGGCAGTATTATTATTATTATTATTATTATTATTATTATTATTGATGCTTTGTGGTTCTTTTTTGCTTCCATGTTTTTTTATAAACTAAACTACAAATCGGACCTGTCAGTTTTTTAAAATGATGTCAACAAAACCATTTGATCAAACAGCCGTAGAACCGGACACTTTATGATTCTTCAACTTGTGGACACACAACAAACATTTATGGTTGGTTTGAGTCTCTTCTAATAATCCGTTAATATCAATATTAACTATTCATTTAAACCATGATGAGAGTTCAGTGAAGCTGTCGTTCCTCTGAGAGCCACCAGGCGTCAGTGAAGACGAGGAGACATCCACATATCAGCCATCTTTAATGTTCTCATAGTAAAGTTCATGATGTCATCGTCCATCCATCACCTGGACACACAGATGCATTGTGGGATACGGAGCAGGTCAGCTGACAGCTGATGAGTCTTCAGGTGTCCTCTGAGATCTCTGGCTCTGAAACACAAAACACACACACACACACACACACACACACAACACTGTATAACATGTATATATATATATATATATATATATATACACACACAACTATATGTCTGTGTGTGTGTGTGTGTGTGTTACCTGCAGGTTGAGGTAGTGTGTGTGTGTCCTGCAGTGTGTGTGTCGTGCCGTCGTCTCTCTGTAGAAGAACTTGTTACACAGTCGACACAGGAAGCCAGAAACAGGAAGTACGAAGCTACTTCCTGTTGAGAGACACATACATTGATCTGTTCTAAATGAACCTTAAAGGAAATATTTAATCCTCTTATCAACATGGGAGTGGACTAATATGCTGCTTTATGTAAATGTATGTATATATTTATTATTGTAAATCAATGAACAACACAGAACAATGACAGATATTGATCCAGAAACCCTCACAGGTACTGCATTTAGCATAAAACAATATGCTCACATCATAACATGGCAAACTGCAGCCCAACAGGCAACAACAGCTGTCAGTGTGTCAGTGTGCTGACTTGACTATGACTTGCCCCAAACTGCATGTGATGATCATAAAGTGGGCATGTCTGTAAAGGGGAGACTCGTGGGTACCCAGAGAACCCATTTACATTCACTGATCTGGAGGTCAGAGGTCAAGGGACCCCTTTGAACATGGACATGACAGTTTTTCCTCTCCAACATTTAGTGTTAGTTTGGAGCGTTATTTAACTCCTTCATGACCAGCTAGTCTGACATGGTTGGTACCAATGGATTCATCAGGTTTTATAGTTTACTATGATACAAGGATCGGACTTTTCTTCTGCTTTTCGTACATTTCCAGATTTTTTTTGTATTTTTCTCAGACATTTTTCAGACTTTCTTGGGATTCTTTTTCTGAAATTTTTCTAACTTTTGATTGGACATTTTCCAGACTTTTCTTTTTCCTACTTTTTTAAACTTTTTTCTGACTTTTTATTGGATATTTTTTGGACATATTCGGACATTTTCAGACCTTTTTTTGGACCATTTTTCAGACTTTCTAGGGATTCTTTTTCTGACATTTTTCAGAGTTTTTTCTGACTCTCTTTCTTTTTTTTTTACCTTTTTTCCGAAAGCCATTTTACATTTTTCAGCATTTTTTTGTCATTTTTCTGACTCTTTTTACCTTTTTTCAGACTTTTTTCGAACTTTTGATTTAGATATTTTTCTTTTTTTTTTTTTTTTACTTTTATCGGTCATTTTTCTGACAATTTTTTTTTTTACTTTTTTTTGACATTATTCCGAAATATTTCTGACTTTTCATTTTTTCCGGACATTTTTATGACTTTTTGACATTTCTCTGACTATTTTTTTTTTTTTTGGACATTTTCCCCAAATTTTTCTGACATTTAATTTTTTCTACATTTTACTTTTTTTCGGACATTTTATGACTTTTTTTTAAAAACTTTTTTCGGACATTTTCCCCAAAGTTTTCAGACTTTTTACATTTTTCAGACTTTTTTCTAACTCTTATTACCTTTTTTTGGACATTTTTCTGACTTTTAATTTTGACATTTTTCTTTTATTTTGTTTTACTTTTATCTGTAATTTCTTTGACTTTTTTGACATTTTTCTGACTATTTTTTTTTTGGATATTTTTCCAAAATTTTTCTGACTTAATTTTTTTCACTTTTTACTTTTTTCGGACATTTTTATGACTTTTGATTTTGACATTTTCTTTTTTTTTTTGCTTTTATCGGTAATTTTTCTGACTTTTTAACATTTTTATGACTTTTTTTTTTACTTTTTTTGGACATTTTTCCCAAATTTTCTGACATTTAATTTTTTCCACTTTTTTCTTTTTTCGGACATTTTATGACTTTTTTTTTTTACTTTTTTCGGACATTTTTCCCAAACTTTTCAGACTTTTTGGACATTTTTCTGACTTTTAATATTTACATTTTTCTTTTCTTTTTTTTTACTTTTATCTGTAATTTCTTTGACTTTTTTCTGACTATTTTTTTTAACTTTTTTTTTGGATATTTTTCCAAAATTTTTCTGACTTTAATTTTTTGATTTTGACATTTTCTTTTTTTTTTTTACTTTTATCGGTAATTTTTCTGACTTTTTAACATTTTTCTGACTTTTTTTTTTACTTTTTTTGGACATTTTTCTCAAATTTTCTGACATTTAATTTTTTCCACTTTTTACTTTTTTCTGACTTTTGATTTTTACATTTTTCTTTTTTTTTTTTTACTTTTATCGGTAATTTTTCTGACTATTTCTTTTACTTTTTTTGGATATTTTTCCGAAATTTTTCTGACTTTTCTTTTTTTTTTAACTTTTTCGGACATTTTTCTGACTTTTCATTTTGACATTTTTCTTTTTTTTTTTACTTTTTTCGGTCATTTTTTGACTTCTTTTGAAATTTTTCTGACTATTTTTTTTTTTACTTCTTTTGGACATTTGTCCGAAATTTTTCTGACTTTTCATTTTTTTTTTAAACTTTTTTCGGACATTTGCCCGAAATTTTTCTGACTTTTTATTGGACATTTTTTCGGACAAAAACCCTCACACATTCACATATCTGAAGGTCAGAGGTCAAGGGACCCCTTTAAAAATGGACATGACAGTTTTTCCTGTTTGGAGCGTTATTTAACCTCCTTCACTACAAGCTAGTATGACATGTACAGTTACCATAGTAACCACAGCAACATACCATATATGGTGTGGGGGTCATATTTCTCCTTGTCTGTTTCCTGTTGGTCAGCTGCCTGCAACACACACGCACACACAAACACACACACACACACACTTCATCAAGAGTTAAAGATGGCCAACAGTAAATAAAACACAAACATCAGCTGAACGTTGTCGTACGTCGATGTCACGCCGTCAGCAGCTGCTCACCTCAACGCTATGCTGTTCCTCCTTCACTTCTTCTTTTCTTACACTTTCTTCCTCTTCATCAGCTACTTCTACCTCCTCCTCCTCCTCCTCCTCCTCCTCCTCCTCCTCCTCCTCCTCCTCCTCTCCCTTGAAGCAGCCGACGGCGTCTACCGTGATCAGCTCCTCCTCCTGAACCTCCTCCAGCTGCACCTGAGGGGACACACCGAGAATCAAACGCACCCTCGATGCTACTCTACTCTTCATCTCACATACAGTACGTACTACTGCTGAGGTACTTGTACTTTACTGGAGTACTTCCATGTACCTGCTCCTTGTGCTCTGCAGACTTCATGTGCTCCACAAACTTCCTGGGAGTCCTGAAGTGGCGTTTACAGACGGGACAGAAGGGACGACACAGCTGCTTACACATCTGGAGACACAACCAGCAAAAGCACATTATACTTCCTGTTACCTCTCCACAATAAAAGCATTGGTTCACAAGTGGAACGTTTTTAATGTGAAGCAGGAAGAGGAAGAGTTCAGTCTCAGCGGCATCTGTGATGTCATCAGCAGTGTCTGTGATGTCATCAGCAGCGTCTATGATGGTCATCAGCAATGTCTATGATGGTCATCAGCAATGTCTGTAATGGTCATCAGCAGTTTCTGTGATGTCATCAGCAGCGTCTATGATGGTCATCAGCAATGTCTGTGATGTCATCAGCAGTTTCTGTGATGTCATCAGCAGTGCATGTGATGTCATCAGCAGCGTCTGTGATGGTCATCAGCAGTGTATGTGATGGTCATCAGCAGTTTCTGTGATGTCATCAGCAGTGCATGTGATGTCATCAGCAGTGTATGTGATGTCATCAGCAGTTTCTGTGATGTCATCAGCAGTGCATGTGATGTCATCAGCAGTTTCTGTGATGTCATCAGCAGTGTATGTGATGTCATCAGCAGTTTCTGTGATGTCATCAGCAGTGCATGTGATGTCATCAGCAGTGTATGTGATGTCATCAGCAGTGTATGTGATGTCATCAGCAGTGTATGTGATGTCATCAGCAGTTTCTGTGATGTCATCAGCAGTGTATGTGATGTCATCAGCAGTTTCTGTGATGTCATCAGCAGTGCATGTGATGTCATCAGCAGTGTATGTGATGTCATCAGCAGTGTATGTGATGTCATCAGCAGTGTATGTGATGTCATCAGCAGTTTCTGTGATGTCATCAGCAGTGCATGTGATGTCATCAGCAGCGTCTGTGATGGTCATCAGCAGTGTATGTGATGTCATCAGCAGTTTCTGTGATGTCATCAGCAGCGTCTGTGATGTCATCAGCAGTGTCTGTGATGGTCATCAGCAATGTCTATGATGGTCATCAGCAATGTCTGTAATGGTCATCAGCAGTGTCTGTGATGTCATCAGCAGCGTCTATGATGGTCATCAGCAATGTCTGTAATGGTCATCAGCAGTTTCTGTGATGTCATCAGCAGTGCATGTGATGTCATCAGCAGTGTATGTGATGTCATCAGCAGTGTATGTGATGTCATCAGCAGTTTCTGTGATGTCATCAGCAGTGTATGTGATGTCATCAGCAGTGCATGTGATGTCATCAGCAGTGTATGTGATGTCATCAGCAGTGTATGTGATGTCATCAGCAGTGTCTGTGATGTCATCAGCAGTTTCTGTGATGGTCATCAGCAGTTTCTGTGATGTCATCAGCAGTGTCTGTGATGGTCATCAGCAGTGTCTGTGATGTCATCAGCAGTGTCTGTGATGGTCATCAGCAGTTTCTGTGATGTCATCAGCAGTTTCTGTGATGTCATCAGCAGTGTCTGTGATGGTCATCAGCAGTTTCTGTGATGTCATCAGCAGTTTCTGTGATGTCATCAGCAGTGTCTGTGATGGTCATCAGCAGTTTCTGTGATGTCATCAGCAGTTTCTGTGATGTCATCAGCAGTTTCTGTGATGTCATCAGCAGTGTCTGTGATGGTCATCAGCAGTTTCTGTGATGTCATCAGCAGTGTCTGTGATGGTCATCAGCAGTTTCTGTGATGTCATCAGCAGTGTCTGTGATGGTCATCAGCAGTGTCTGTGATGTCATCAGCAGTTTCTGTGATGTCATCAGCAGTGTCTGTGATGGTCATCAGCAGTTTCTGTGATGTCATCAGCAGTGTCTGTGATGGTCATCAGCAGTGTCTGTGATGGTCATCAGCAGTTTCTGTGATGTCATCAGCAGTTTCTGTGATGTCATCAGCAGTTTCTGTGATGTCATCAGCAGTGTCTGTGATGGTCATCAGCAGTTTCTGTGATGTCATCAGCAGTGTCTGTGATGTCATCAGCAGTGTCTGTGATGTCATCAGCAGTTTCTGTGATGGTCATCAGGAGTGTCTGTGATGTCATCAGCAGTGTCTGTGATGTCATCAGCAGTGTCTGTGATGTCATCAGCAGTGTCTGTGATGGTCATCAGCAGTTTCTGTGATTGTCATCAGCAGTGTATGTGATGTCATCAGCAGTTTCTGTGATGTCATCAGCAGTTTCTGTGATGTCATTAGCAGCGTTCCCCACCTTGTGTTGTTTGGTCCGTCGATGGATGATGACATCACCACTGAATTGAGTCTGACAGGTGTCACACCAGCGCTGTGCATCAGGACGACGCTCCCTGGAGTTCAAAGGTCAAACAATCAGGAACAGAGTGTGTGTGAGTGTGTGTGTGTGTGTGTGTGTGTGTGTGTGTGTGTGTGTGTGTGTGTACCTGTCCTGCAGTGTGTGTGTTTTGAGGCAGATAGAGTGTGTCATCTCCTTCAGTCTCCTCAGGTGCTCTGATCCCATCATGTGATCCTGAAACACCTGGAACACACACAAAAGTATTAGTAGAACTACAGTAGTAGAGTAGTCCTACAGTAGTCCTACAGTAGTCCTACAGTAGTCCTACAGTAGTAGAGTAGTCCTACAGTAGTCCTACAGTAGTCCTACAGTAGTAGAGTAGTCCTACAGTAGTAGAGTAGTCCTACAGTAGTCCTACAGTAGTCCTACAGTAGTAGAGTAGTCCTACAGTAGTCGAGGTGTCTCTGACCTGTAGGGACAGACAGGTGAGGTCACAGACGTGACAGTAGAGTCCTCCTGTCTGTCTCTCCGTCGTCCCGCCCGTCTGTCTGAAGGCTCGGCTCTCACTGCTCTGCTGGATGGTGACCTTTAGTGACCTCACCGTCTGCAGCTACACACACAGGAAGTATTACAACACATATATGACCCATGAGTGATGTCATAAACTGAGATGACATCATAGTGTGTCATCACCTCACTGAGCTCTGCTGACCCCTGCTGGTCTGGAGGACGTCTGGACCCAACGCCGTCTACAGCGCACACACACACACACACACACACACACACACACACACACACACACACACACACACACACACACACACACACACACACACACACACACACACACACACACACACACACACACACACACACACACACACACACACACACACACACACACACACACACACACACACACACACACACACACACACACACACACACACACACACACACAGAGAGTTAACCCTTTCAGAGCAGTCAACCTGTGTTGACTGGCTTGGTTTGAATTGATAAAAGGAGGGTTGGACCCGGGTCAGATAACCCGGGTCAGATAACCCGGGTCCAACCCGGTCATTGGTGTGAAAGAGGTATTAGTTTCAGCTGATCACACACAGACAGACCTACCTGCTGTGGAGCAGCTCTCACTTCCTGGTTGACCACATGACCCTGGTACTGTCTCTCTATTGGTCAGAGCTGCAGCCTCGTCACCTCTGAGGGAAACAGAATCTCAGTTTAAACAACATCAGCTGATCTACCAACTCCAGTCTGTTGTTGCCAGGGTAACTCAAGTCTCTGAAGCTTCAACTCACTTGTCCATGTATACAAATGCACATTTTAATACAAATAATTACATAATTACATAAATAAATAAAAGGGAAACTTGAACATAAGAGTAAATAATTAATACAATTAATACAAAGATAAATAAATAAAGAAGCAAATTAAAACAAATATCAATTTATGTAAAATGTAATCAATTAATTAATGGCTACATTTATTTTTTATATTATTTTTCATACATTTAGTGAAATATTTATTATTTATTTATTATTTATTTTGGCAGGTTCCGTCCTCCATAGTTTATACGAGCTTATTTCTCTGATCAACATCTTACCTAATTATATATACAGTACATATATATCTATATCTATATATATAGATATAGATATATAAATATATCTATATATATAAGGTGTCACTTTTGAAACTGTGACGGACCTTTCTTACTATATTTTAGAGAAAAGGATTCATCGATCAGCTGAGAAAATCATCAGATTGATCGATAATGAAAATAATTGTTGGCCTAAATGTGAACATCTGGAGGAAGGACAGATGTTGGTTCCAGTTGTGAAGTGAACTCTGTGTCCTCTAGAGGACTCTGAGTTCACAGACCGGATGGAAACTAATAAACAGAATAAAACCAACCCGTCCAGTCGGGCCCTCTTCGTCTCTCCTGAACCTCCGTCGGGTCCCGGCTCTCCTCTCTCTTCTTCTGTGGTGGTGGAGCCGTCGACCTGTTGAGTCACGGGGTGTCTCCGGTGTGCGGGGCCGACGGGGCCGACGGGGAATCGAACCCACGTCACGCTGTTCCCTGCTGCGGGTACAAAACACCTGAGGGGAGGACACGGAGACAAACCAGTCAGACCAGTGAGGCTCCCAGCAGCTGATCAGCTGATGATTACTGATCAATTCATCAGTTCATCGATTGTCTATAAAAACACAGAGGAGGAAGAAGTACTGGCATCTTTTACTGCAGTACAAGTACTAATACTACAGCGTACAAATACTCTGTTACAAGTAAAAGTACAAAAGTATTAGCATCAAAATCTACTTAAAGTACCAACAGTAAAACACATCCTGCAGAATCCTCTAGATTATATTATAGTATTCTAATAATGGTGCATTAATGTATTCATCTATTTAATGTGTCAGCTGGTTTATAAAGGTGGAGCTACTTTTAATGACTTTTTGAGATATTTTATAAATATGTTCTGCATATTTTATACATTTTTGTCTGATAATTTATTCATATTTTTCTGACTAATATCTTATTGGATATTTTACTTATGTTTTTGGGGTTATTTTACTGATATTTTGGATATTTTATTAATTTTGTCTGATAATCTATTAATATTTTTCTGGTATTTAAATTATATATATATATATATATATATATATATATATAAAATAACTATTATTATTATTATTATTATTATTATTATTATTATTCCTAGAGTAATATTAATTGAAGTATTGGTCTGATTAAAGAGAGTGGACTCACCTTTCTGACAGGTGAAACTGGGGGAGGCACATTTTGGATTCATGTTTGTTTCTCAGTTTAATATTGATCTTTGATTTCAGTTTATCTGATGAAATTAGACACAACATTTAAGTCTTGGCTCTGCTGTTACCACAGTGTGACCAGTAACCAGCCAGCCGTACCAACCAGTAACCATACCAACCAGTAACCATCCAACCATACCAACCAGTAACCAGCCAGCCGTACCAACCAGTAACCATAACAACCATACCAACCAGTAACCATAACAACCATAACAACCAGTAACCATAACAACCATAACAACCAGTAACCAGCCAGTAACCATCCAACCATACCAACCAGTAACCATAACAACCATACCAACCATACCAACCAGTAACCATAACAGCCATAACAACCAGTAACCAGCCAGTAACCATCCAACCATACCAACCAGTAGCCAGCCAGTAACCATCCAACCATATCAACCAGTAACCATCCAACCATACCAACCAGTAACCATACAACCATACCAACCAGTAACCATACAACCATACCAACCAGTAACCATCCAACCATACCAACCAGTAACCATAACAACCATACCAACCAGTAACCATAACAACCATAACAACCAGTAACCAGCCAACCAGTAACCATAACAACCAGTAACCAGCCAACCAGTAACCATCCAACCATACCAACCAGTAACCATAACAACCATAACAACCATAACAACCAGTAACCAGCAAACCAGTAACCATAACAACCATACCAGCCAGTAACCAGCCAACCATATCAACCAGTAACCATCCAACCAGTAACCATCCAACCATACCAACCAGTAACCATAACAACCATAACAACCAGTAACCATCCAACCACACCAACCAGTAACCATCCAGTAACCATCCAACCATACCAACCAGTAACCAGCCAGTAACAGTCAATAACCAGCCAGTAACCAGCCAACCATACCAACCAGTAACCATCCAGTAACCAGCCGACTATATCAACCAGTAACCAGCCAACCATACCAACCATACCAACCAGTAACCATCCAACCATACCAACCAGTAACCATAACAACCATAACAACCAGTAACCAGCCAACCAGTAACCATAACAACCATACCAACCAGTAACCATAACAACCATACCAACCTGTAACCAGCCAACCATACCAACCATACCAACCAGTAACCATCCAACCATACCAACCAGTAACCATACCAACCATACCAACCAGTAACCATCCAACCATACCAACCAGTAACCATAACAACCATACCAACCAGTAACCATCCAACCATACCAACCAGTAACCATAACAACCATACCAATCAGTAACCAGCCAACCGTAACAACCAGTAACCAGCCAACCAGAAACCATAACAACCAGTAACCATACCAACCAGTAACCATCATTTTAACCAGTCCTTACCTGTCTGTTCTCCGCTGCTGTTTGACCATGTTGAAGACCAGTTGACCTTTGACCTCTCTGCACCAACACTGACCTGCATGGAAGTAAAAGTACTCATTACTAATACTACTAGTAGTACTACTAGAAATGTAGAAATAAAGTCCCAGCTACCTGTAACAAGTCTGTAACAAACTCCTGTAAATAAAGCTCGTTATTAATTATTACTTGAATGTAAATAAAGCTCGTTATTAATTATTACTTGAATGTAAATAAAGCTCGTTATTAATTATTACTTGAATGTAAATAAAGCTCGTTATTAATGTGAATGTAAATAAAGCTCGTTATTAATGTGAATGTAAATAAAGCTCGTTATTAATGTGAATGTAAATAAAGCTCGTTATTAATTATTACTTGAATGTAAATAAAGCTCGTTATTAATGTGAATGTAAATAAAGCTCGTTATTAATTATTACTTGAATGTAAATAAAGCTCGTTATTAATGTGAATGTAAATAAAGCTCGTTATTAATGTGAATGTAAACAGTTCCTTCCTGAAGTTGAAATAACGCTTAATGAACAAAGAACAGCTGGTTTCTAACTAGGTTTCATAATAAAGAACTCTGTTGGAATATCTTCTAATTTAAAGGCGGAACTCCTCATCGGTCCCATAGAGAATCACTTCATTCTGACTGAACTCAAATTAACTCTATGTGAACAGTAGAAAATATCAGAAGAGTATGGTGTTTAGTTTATGAGCCGAATTTAACCCTGTCAGATATAGACTCCTAACATGTCTTTATTGATTAGATATACCGGACTGGACTCGGTTGAGAAGCAGACAAACGTTCAATTAGCAGATTTTTATTATAAATCTGGCAGCGGTCGGTGGTTTGACAGTTAACGGGATAAAACAGAGACTGACTAGTGTTTTATGCTGCTTAACAGCTTTAATACACAGAGTTATTATTATCAGAGTTATTATCAGAGTAGAGGATATATAGTTTAGATTTAAATACAGTTTAATGCAGCTCAACTCACCCTCAGCAGAAGCTAACGTTAGCTCGGTTAGCTCCGGTTCATGTAAACAGAGAGCGACTCGCTGGTTGTCTCTGAGCGGTTCTGTCGCCTCCTGCTGGCGGGGAGGAGGAACCGTAGCGGTCCGCTTGAGATAAACTGTCTCTGTACTTCTACTATCTAATCTAATCTAATCTAATCTAATCTAATCTAATATAATATAATCTGATCTAATCTGATTTTATATAATATATTATAATATATTATAATATAATATAATATAATATAATATAAAATAATACTATATAATCTAATCTAATCTAATATAATATAATATAATATAATATAATATAATCTGATCTAATAATATGTAATCTAATATCATCAGTACTGAGTAATGAAATGTAAAAAGAAAATAATACAGAAATAAATCTGTTTGGGGAAATAAATATGGGGGGAAATCGTGCAAAAATAAATAAATAAATAAAAACATTTAAAAATAAATATAAAATAAATAAAAATGAATGCAAAAATAAATAAATAAGTCAATACATAAATAAATACATACCTTTAAAATTAATTATAAAGTAAATAAACATAAATGCATTAATAAATAAATACATAAATAAATATGTACATACTGTTCTTTAAAAAATAAATATAACATAAAAAAAATGAATGCAAAAATTAATAAAAATAAAGGTAAATAAATACATACATTTAAAAATGTATATAAAGTAAATAAAACTAAATGCAAAAATGTTTAAATAAATAATAAATGCAAACATAAATCAATTAATTAAAAAAACTAATAAAATAAATACATAAGTAAATAAATGGGAAGAAATAAACTGAAGAGTAAATCAATAAGGGAATTAATACAAAGATATTATAATAATATATTAATATACTAATATATTTATTTCTAATATTATTTAGCTACATTTAATGACATGTTTATTTATTGAGTCACTTATTTATCAATTTATTTCTAATTTTGGCAGATTCCATTCTCACATCATGTTGTCCTGTTTTAACTGCATGCTCTTTTGTATTAATAACCTGCATTTAACACTCTGCATGATGCTGTTTCTCTCAGACATCTATCAGACATGTTGTTTTATTGTTGTTTAACATCTAATAATAATAATTAAATGAGCCTTTTGGAGGACAACACAGGCACATTTTACAGTGATGTTGATTCATGTATACTGTCCCTGAACAAATCAAATATTATAAAATAAAAAGCCGAACCATCGTTCTTTACCTGTCTGCTCCCTGTTAAATAAATAAATCGACGAAATAGATAAATAAATAAATAAACAAATAAAAATAAATAAATAAATGGATAAGTAAATAAATAAATAAACTGTATTGTGATGTGTGTTTCCAGGTTGCTCCAGGCGAGAGCTGTGATTGGCTGCTGAGGTCTGGAAGTTATTTCCAGGCTGCAGAGATTCTGCTGGTATTTCCTGGATTCACTCAGCAGACTGAAGCTGCAGACTGGTGGTGAGTTAACATGCAGGACGTCTCCCCTCCAGCTGTTTAACAACATGCTGAACTCAGAGAGCCTAAAAACATCTGGAGTTAACAGTTTATACACAGAGCCTGAATGAAGAGCTAATATATCTACCATCAATACGTTTATTAATATTCAGCCTTGAACTACAGAGACACAGAAACATGTTTAATCACCAGACTAGACTGAGGATGCATCCCATAATAATCATGAACCCACAGAAACTCCAACTCTCTACCACATCCTCACACAGATTTACATTCCTTTAATCAGGCCCGAGCACCGACAACGTCGGGCCACCGAAGGCAACGAAGGCAGAGAAGAGAAGGCAGAGAAGGCCCTGTTGAAACTGTAGGAATTATTCTTTTTTCCTCAAATGAATTGCCTTTTTGACAACCTCAACATGCTCAAAAAGTTGTTATCTTATCAGATACGGTGAAAAATTTGATATTTAAAGGGTCTGGGACTTGAGTGTTGTAAAGTGGCTCGCTAGCGCCCCCTACAAAGTTGGAAAAATTGAGCCCCTCGCCCCGGTTTCACCTACATGTATGAAATTTGGCAGACAGATGTAACATGTGGAGACGCACAAAAAAGCCTCTTGGAGGTATGCCCAAAAATCAACAGGAAGTAAGCCATTTTTAATTTAATGTGCGATTTTTGCCCATTTTCGCCCATTTTCAGCATCTTATAGGCCGTGTACTCTAACGAACTCCTCCTCAGGCATGATGAGGGTCCAGTCCTGAGGACATGTACTCTTTCATAACTCGTGAACCGTTTGTGGTAGAGTCTTGTAGCAGGCATCATTGCGCTCATCAGAGTTCCCGTTTCATTGCGCCTGGCCGCGTCAGTACCCCCGATGCACAGCAAGGTGTGAGGGCCCGTTCATCGCTGCTCGCAGCTTTAATGTGACTTCGTATTTTACTGTGTTTTTATATCTGTGTGAAACAAATAAACAAATAAACAAATGACACGTCTGAAGGAGGAACGGCGTTCTAACTGCACGCTAAATGATTTACAACCGTACCGTGATGGTCATACTGTACGTCATCTGGTGCTTTACTCTCAGTCTGTTATTTATTACAGAAACCCAAATACACAGAAAATAATCTGATATTTTGGGGCTCCCTGAACGCCTCATTCTGAGGACAGAGAGTCTGTTCAGCCAAAAGGAAGAGACGACTCTCTCTGTGTCTGTTAGTGATTTCAGTCATGTGTTTTTCATTCTGGAAAAAGTCTGTAAAGAAAATAACAAACACAGGACGAGGACTGAAGTATGTCCCCCCCCCCCAGTACAGACAGAGGAGGGGGTTAAACGATGGAGCAGCTGCTGGTTCAGGTCTCTTTACTGCTGCTGGTCTCAGAGGAGCTTCAGGAAGGAAGTCCTGCTGTCTGACAGCAGATCAGCTTTCAGTGTTCAGTCCAGCAGACTCCGGGTCGGTCTGAGGCCACGATGGAGGAATTCACCGGCTCATAAATATAGAACAGAAAATTAAAAAAACATCTGAACCAAACAGAACCAACTTTAGTGACGGATGGATTCATCTGGACCCGAAAAAGAAAACAGGAAAAAAATAATTGTGTATCTGAGAGTTCAAAAGTTACAGGCTGATAGGTAAAAGTTCATTGTAATAGCGCCACCATCTGGATGAATTGCACTGAAATGGATTTGCCTTTTTATTTATTTACTTTTGTATTAATACCCTTATTTATTTACTTCTCTGTTTAATTTCCACTTTTATCTATTTATGTATTTATTTTTAGGAATATTTTAATTAATTAATTTATTTTTGTATTTATTTTTGTATTTATTTTTAAATGTTTGTATTTATTTATTTATGCCTGATTTTCCAATATTGAGTAATTTATTTATTAATTATGTTTAATTTTGTAAAAATAAAAAGGTTCGGTCCTCCTCAAAATCATGCATGAATAAATATATAAATACTTAAACACATAAATAAATACATACATATACAAATAAATATAAAATTAATATTAAAATAAAAAATACATAAATAAATGAAAGTGGAAAATAAACAGAAAAGTAAATAAATAAGGGAATTAATACAAAGGTAAATTTAAGAAAAAGCTATTATTAATATTATTTTTACTGTTAATGGCACATATATATTTAGTCAGATGGTCAGTGATGTGAAACACAAGCAGCAGTTTGTTATTTAGACTTTTATTGTGAAAGGGAGTTGGTTTCACAGTGACGGAGCTGACGGAGACTCGGGCTCGAACCGGCGACGTAAACAACACGTTCAACATGGTGAGCCTCTGCGCCGCCGCCGCCGCCGTGACGTCACAGTAACGTAGGATACACGGAGATAATAACAATAATAACAATAGTAATACAAATAATAATAACAATAATAATAAAAAAAATAAAAATAATAATAAAAATAATAACAATAATAATAAAAATAATAATAAAAATAATAACAATAATAATACAAAAAATAACAGTAAAAATAAAAATAATAATAGTAACAATAATAAAAATAATAATAAAATTAATAATATGATCCATATGTTTCAGGATATAAACAAACTGGCCTGATGATCATCTGTCCTGTCAGAGCGTCTCTGATGTCCAATCAGCGTTCACTGTTCTCAGGAGACAGGAAGTGACATCACACGTGGGTCAATAGAAGTCCTGGTCGTAGTCTGTGTCGTCCATCAGCTGCTTCATCTCTGACACGCTATTGGCCAGGTAGGAGGACAGCTCCTCTGAGAGACAGACAGGTATAGACAGAGAGACAGACAGGTAGAGAGACAGACAGACAGACAGGTAGAGAGACAGACAGACAGGTTTAGTGTTAATTCCCTTTCTTCCCACGCTGTAGAGCAGACAGTGAATGTCTCACCTGCTCCCAGGACTCCCAGGACAGCGGAGGCCGACGCCGTCCCCACGTTGTTACGGGCGACGCAGCGATACGTCCCCGAGTCCTCTGGCCCCGCCCCCTCAATCTGCAGCCAACTGGACAGCTCGAACCTCTGAGGACCGCCCCGAGACTGAGGACAGAGAGACAGACAGGTGATCAGACTGAGGACAGAGAGACAGACAGGTGATCAGACTGAGGACAGAGAGACAGACAGGTGATCAGACTGAGGACAGAGAGACAGACAGGTGATCAGACTGAGGACGGAGAGACAGACAGGTGATCAGACTGAGGACAGAGAGACAGACAGATGATCAGACTGAGGACGGAGAGACAGACAGGTGATCAGACTGAGGACAGAGAGACAGACAGGTGATCAGACTGAGGACAGAGAGACAGACAGGTGATCAGACTGAGGACGGAGAGACAGACAGATGATCAGACTGAGGACAGAGAGACAGACAGGTGATCAGACTGAGGACAGAGAGACAGACAGGTGATCAGACTGAGGACAGAGAGACAGACAGGTGATCAGACTGAGGACGGAGAGACAGACAGATGATCAGACTGAGGACGGAGAGACAGACAGATGATCAGACTGAGGACAGAGAGACAGACAGGTGATCAGACTGAGGACAGAGAGACAGACAGGTGATCAGACCGAGAGACAGAGAGACAGACAGGTGATCAGACTGAGGACGGAGAGACAGACAGGTGATCAGACTGAGGACGGAGAGACAGACAGATGATCAGACTGAGGACAGAGAGACAGACAGATGATCAGACTGAGGACAGGGAGACAGACAGGTGATCAGACTGAGGACGGAGAGACAGACAGGTGATCAGACTGAGGACGGAGAGACAGACAGATGATCAGACTGAGGACAGAGAGACAGACAGATGATCAGACTGAGGACAGAGAGACAGACAGGTGATCAGACTGAGGACGGAGAGACAGACAGGTGATCAGACTGAGGACGGAGAGACAGACAGATGATCAGACTGAGGACGGAGAGACAGACAGATGATCAGACTGAGGACAGGGAGACAGACAGGTGATCAGACTGAGGACAGAGAGACAGACAGGTGATCAGACTGAGGACGGAGAGACAGACAGGTGATCAGACTGAGAGACAGAGAGACAGACAGGTGATCAGACTGAGGACGGAGAGACAGACAGATGATCAGACTGAGGACAGAGAGACAGACAGGTGATCAGACTGAGGACAGAGAGACAGACAGGTGATCAGACTGAGGACAGAGAGACAGACAGGTGATCAGACCGAGAGACAGAGAAACAGACAGGTGATCAGACTGAGGACGGAGAGACAGACAGGTGATCAGACCGAGAGACAGAGAGACAGACAGGTGATCAGACTGAGGACGGAGAGACAGACAGGTGATCAGACTGAGGACAGAGAGACAGACAGGTGATCAGACTGAGAGACAGAGAGACAGACAGGTGATCAGACCGAGAGACAGACAGGTGATCAGACCGAGAGACAGAGAAACAGACAGGTGATCAGACTGAGGACGGAGAGACAGACAGGTGATCAGACTGAGAGACAGAGAGACAGACAGGTGATCAGACTGAGAGACAAAGAGACAGACAGGTGATCAGACTGAGAGACAGAGACAGACAGGTGATCAGACTGAGAGACAGACAGGTGATCAGACTGAGAGACAAAGAGACAGACAGGTGATCAGACTGAGAGACAAAGAGACAGACAGGTGATCAGACTGAGGACGGAGAGACAGACAGGTGATCAGACTGAGAGACAGAGAGACAGACAGGTGATCAGACTGAGGACGGAGAGACAGACAGGTGATCAGACTGAGGACAGAGAGACAGACAGGTGATCAGACTGAGAGACAGAGAGACAGGCAGGTGATCAGACCGAGAGACAGACAGGTGATCAGACTGAGGACAGAGAGACAGACAGGTGATCAGACTGAGGATGGAGAGACAGACAGGTGATCAGACTGAGAGACAGAGACAGACAGGTGATCAGACTGAGAGACAAAGAGACAGACAGGTGATCAGACTGAGGACGGAGAGACAGACAGGTGATCAGACTGAGAGACAGAGAGACAGACAGGTGATCAGACTGAGGACGGAGAGACAGACAGGTGATCAGACTGAGAGACAGAGACAGACAGGTGATCAGACTGAGGACGGAGAGACAGACAGGTGATCAGACTGAGAGACAGAGACAGACAGGTGATCAGACTGAGAGACAGAGACAGACAGGTGATCAGACTGAGAGACAAAGAGACAGACAGGTGATCAGACTGAGGACGGAGAGACAGACAGGTGATCAGACTGAGAGACAGAGAGACAGACAGGTGATCAGACTGAGGACGGAGAGACAGACAGGTGATCAGACTGAGGACAGAGAGACAGACAGGTGATCAGACTGAGAGACAGAGAGACAGACAGGTGATCAGACTGAGGATGGAGAGACAGACAGGTGATCAGACTGAGAGACAGAGAGACAGACAGGTGATCAGACTGAGGACAGAGAGACAGACAGGTTATCAGACTGAGAGACAGACAGATGATCAGACTGAGAGACAGAGACAGACAGGTGATCAGACTGAGAGACAAAGAGACAGACAGGTGATCAGACTGAGGACGGAGAGACAGACAGGTGATCAGACTGAGAGACAGAGAGACAGACAGGTGATCAGACTGAGGACGGAGAGACAGACAGGTGATCAGACTGAGGACAGAGAGACAGACAGGTGATCAGACTGAGAGACAGAGAGACAGACAGGTGATCAGACTGAGGATGGAGAGACAGACAGGTGATCAGACTGAGAGACAGAGAGACAGACAGGTGATCAGACTGAGGACGGAGAGACAGACAGGTGATCAGACTGAGGACAGAGAGACAGACAGGTGATCAGACTGAGAGACAAAGAGACAGACAGGTGATCAGACTGAGGACGGAGAGACAGACAGGTGATCAGACTGAGAGACAGAGAGACAGACAGGTGATCAGACTGAGGACGGAGAGACAGACAGGTGATCAGACTGAGGACAGAGAGACAGACAGGTGATCAGACTGAGAGACAGAGAGACAGACAGGTGATCAGACTGAGGATGGAGAGACAGACAGGTGATCAGACTGAGAGACAGAGAGACAGACAGGTGATCAGACTGAGGACAAAGAGACAGACAGGTTATCAGACTGAGAGACAGACAGATGATCAGACTGAGAGACAGAGACAGACAGGTGATCAGACTGAAAACGGAGAGACAGACAGGTGATCAGACGGAGAGACAGAGAGACAGACAGGTTATCAGACTGAGAGACAGACAGATGATCAGACTGAGAGACAGAGACAGACAGGTGATCAGACTGAAAACGGAGAGACAGACAGGTGATCAGACGGAGAGACAGACAGGTGATCAGACCGCGGACAGAGAGACAGACAGGTGTGTCTCACCTGGACGGAGATGTGTGGGTCGTCTCCGGGCAGGACGATGTCTCGGCCCTCCTTCCTCCACTCCACCAACGCCATCGGGAACGCGAAGACCTCACAGAGGAACGCCAGACTACTTCCTGTCCCGTTCACCTGGCTGAGGGGGGGGACCTTAATGACGGGGACTGATGGATGGACAGAGAGACAGACAGAGAGACAGACAGAGAGACAGAGAGACAGACAGAGACAGACAGAGAGACACTTTTATACTTCTGGTGAATATAATCCATCAATCTGATTTCCATAGATGTATTTTGTATCTACAGTTCCTTTTCTTAATACCTTATTTTGAAAATCTGACGTAGTCCCACGTGTCTACTTCCTCTAACTTCTCCAAGGTGATCTCTAGCTCTTTCTTCAGACATATTTCGGACTTTTGTTTGAACATATTTCTGCCTTTTTGGGATATTTTTTGGGCCGTATTTCGGACATACTTTGGCATTTTTTCTGCCTTTGTTCAGACATATTTTGTCCTTTTGTAGACGTTAGCATGCACTCTCTGAGGTTTGTTTTGGTTGACGG
>NC_133800.1:37737285-37756600 GCF_043250625.1 Sebastes fasciatus
GAGACGGAGACAGGAATAGAGACGGACACAGAGACAGAGACAGAAACAGACAGAGACAGAGACAGAGACAGAGATAGAGACAGAGACAGAAACAGAGACGGAGACAGAGACAGAGACAGAGACAGAAACAGACAGAGACAGAGACAGAGACAGAGATAGAGACAGAGACAGAAACAGAGACGGAGACAGAGACAGAGACAGAGATAGAGACGGAGACGGAGACGGAGACAGAGACGGAGACAGGAATAGAGACGGACACAGAGACAGAGACGGAGACAGAGACAGAGACAGAGACAGAGACAGAAACAGAGACGGAGACGGAGAAAGAGACAGAGACAGAGACAGAGACAGAGACAGAGATAGAGATAGAGACGGAGACGGAGACGGAGACAGAGACAGAGACAGAGACAGAGACGGAGACAGGAATAGAGACGGACACAGAGACAGAGACAGAAACAGAGACGGAGACAGAGACAGAGATAGAGACGGAGACGGAGATAGAGACGGAGACGGAGACAGGAATAGAGACGGACACAGAGACAGAGACAGAGACAGAGACAGAGACAGAAACAGAGACAGAGACAGAGACAGAGACAGAGACAGAGACAGAGATAGAGACAGAGACAGAAACAGAAACGGAGACAGAGACAGAGACAGAGACAGAGACAGAGATAGAGACGGAGACGGAGACGGAGACAGAGACGGAGACAGGAATAGAGACGGACACAGAGACAGAGACAGAGACAGAGACAGAAACAGAGACAGAGACAGAGACAGAGATAGAGACAGAGAAAGAAACGGAGACGGAGACAGAGACAGAGACAGAGACAGAGACAGAAACAGAGACGGAGACAGAGACAGAGACAGAGACAGAGACAGAGATAGAGACAGAGACAGAGATAGAGATAGAGACGGAGACGGAGATAGAGACGGAGACGGAGACAGGAATAGAGACGGACACAGAGACAGAGACAGAGACAGAGACAGAGACAGAGACAGAGACAGAGACAGAGATAGAGACAGAGACAGAAACAGAGACGGAGACAGAGACAGAGACAGAGATGGAGACGGAGACGGAGACAGAGACGGAGACAGGAATAGAGACGGACACAGAGACAGAGACGGAGACAGAGACAGAGACAGAGACAGAGACAGAAACAGAGACGGAGACGGAGAAAGAGACAGAGACAGAGACAGAGACAGAGACAGAGACAGAGATAGAGACAGGAATAGAGACGGACACAGAGACAGAGACAGAGACAGAAACAGAGACGGAGACAGAGACAGAGATAGAGACGGAGATGGAGATAGAGACGGAGACGGAGACAGGAATAGAGACGGACACAGAGACAGAGACAGAGACAGAGACAGAGACAGAAACAGAGACAGAGACAGAGACAGAGACAGAGACAGAGATAGAGACAGAAACAGAAACGGAGACAGAGACAGAGACAGAGACAGAGATAGAGACGGAGACGGAGACGGAGACGGAGACGGAGACGGAGACGGAGACAGGAATAGAGACAGACACAGAGACAGAGACAGAGACAGAAACAGAGACAGAGACAGAGACGGAGACAGAGACAGAGATAGAGACGGAGACAGAGACAGAGACGGAGACAGAGACGGAGACAGGAATAGAGACGGACACAGAGACAGAGACAGAGACAGAAACAGAGACGGAGACAGGAATAGAGACGGACACAGAGACAGAGACAGAAACAGAGACGGAGACAGGAATAGAGACGGACACAGAGACAGAGACAGAAACAGAGACAGAGACAGAAACAGAGACAGAGACAGAAACAGAGACGGAGACGGAGACAGGAATAGAGACGGACACAGAGACAGAGACAGAAACAGAGACGGAGACAGGAATAGAGACGGACACAGAGACAGAGACAGAGACAGAGACAGAGACAGGAATAGAGCAGTAATGGAGGGTTAGAGTCTGCTGGTGTTGTGCTCCGCTCTGCATACCGAGTTATCTGATGCTCTCAGCTCCTCTTTAACAACCAGCTGCTGTCAGTCTGTTACTGCTGAGACCTGAGACCGGTCTACACCTGACCCTCTATAGACCGGTCTACACCTGACCCTCTATAGACCTGTCTACACCTGACCCTCTATAGACCGGTCTACACCTGACCCTCTATAGACCGGTCTACACCTGACCCTCTATAGACCGGTCTACACCTGACCCTCTATAGACCTGTCTACACCTGACCCTCTATAGACCGGTCTACACCTGACCCTCTATAGACCGGTCTACACCTGACCCTCTATAGACCGGTCTACACCTGACCCTCTATAGACCTGTCTACACCTGACCCTCTATAGACCTGTCTACACCTGACCCTCTATAGACCTGTCTACACCTGACCCTCTATAGACCTGTCTACACCTGACCCTCTACAGACCGGTCTACACCTGACCCTCTATAGACCGGTCTACACCTGACCCTCTATAGACCTGTCTAGACCTGACCCTCTATAGACCTGTCTACACCTGACCCTCTATAGACCTGTCTACACCTGACCCTCTATAGACCTGTCTAGACCTGACCCTCTATAGACCTGTCTACACCTGACCCTCTACAGACCGGTCTACACCTGACCCTCTATAGACCGGTCTACACCTGACCCTCTATAGACTGGTCTACACCTGACCCTCTACAGACCGGTCTACACCTGACCCTCTATAGACCGGTCTACACCTGACCCTCTATAGACCTGTCTACACCTGACCCTCTATAGACCTGTCTACACCTGACCCTCTACAGACCGGTCTACACCTGACCCTCTATAGACTGGTCTACACCTGACCCTCTACAGACCGGTCTACACCTGACCCTCTATAGACCGGTCTACACCTGACCCTCTATAGACCGGTCTACACCTGACCCTCTATAGACTGGTCTACACCTGACCCTCTATAGACCGGTCTAGACCTGACCCTCTATAGACCTGTCTAGACCTGACCCTCTATAGACCTGTCTAGACCTGACCCTCTACAGACCGGTCTAGACCTGACCCTCTATAGACCTGACCCTCTATAGACCTGTCTAGACCTGACCCTCTATAGACCTGTCTAGACCTGACCCTCTATAGACCTGTCTAGACCTGACCCTCTATAGACCTGTCTAGACCTGACCCTCTATAGACCTGTCTACACCTGACCCTCTACAGACCTGTCTACACCTGACCCTCTACAGACCGGTCTACACCTGACCCTCTATAGACCTGTCTAGACCTGACCCTCTATAGACCTGTCTAGACCTGACCCTCTATAGACCTGTCTACACCTGACCCTCTATAGACCTGTCTAGACTTTCTTTCGGTCTAGTTTCATAAACGTGTCTCTGATGTTTGTGAATAGAATGTAAAAAAGATGAAAACATGTGAACTGAAGCTTCATGATGACGTCATCATGAAGCTTCATGATGACGTCATCATGAAGCTTCATGATGACGTCATCATGAAGCTTCATGATGACGTCATCATGAAGCTTCGTCATCATGAAGCTTCATGATGACGTCATCATGAAGCTTCGTGATGACGTCATCATGAAGCTTCGTGATGACGTCATCATGAAGCTTCGTGATGACGTCATCATGAAGCTTCGTGATGACGTCATCATGAAGCTTCGTGATGACGAAGCTTCATGATGACGTCATCACAAACACTCATTCCTTTATTCAACTGTTATTTACATATTGATTATTTTGCATATTCATGATGTCATTAAATGATTATTACTAATTCATATTTATATTTATAGACGCACTACATGAACTCACTCAGACTAAAACATCTCTATAGGACCGGATCCTTCAGGACTGAACCGGTTCAGACCGGATCCTTCAGGACTGAACCGGTTCAGACCCGGGTCAGGAACCGGTTCAGACCGGTTCAGATCGGTTCCTTTGAGACTGAACCGGTTCAGACCGGTTCCTTTAGGACTGAACCAGGACTGAACCGGTTCAGACCGGTTCCTTTAGGACTGAACCAGGACTGAACCGGTTCAGATCGGTTCCTTCAGGACTGAACCAGTTCAGACCGGTTCCTTCAGGACTGAACCAGTTCCTGTAGGACTGAACCGGTCTGAACTGGTTTCAGGTGTGAGCGGTGCCGCTGTCAGCGCCGGCGCCACAGGGTGATGACCCCCCCTCCCCCGTGGTCCTCCGGTGGGGGGGTGCAGATGTGGGAGATGAACAGACAGTGGTAGTTCCACAGCAGCAGACTGCAGAGAACCAGGACCACCAGCAGGAGGACACGGTGGAGGGGGGACGGCGGCGGAAGGGGGGGGACGCCACGGCTGACCGGGACAGGAAGAAGGGAGGTTGAAGGGGGGGAGGAGGACCAGCGGTGGAACCACAAACACAAACGCTTCAGCTCAGATCTGTTCTGAGATGAAGACATGGTCCCGGAGGTCCCGGTGGTCCCTGAGGTCCCGGAGGTCCCGGGAGGTCCTGGAGTTGTGTGTAGTTCAGGTGAACCTCAGCTGGTCTCTGAAGATTAAAAACAGAAACATAACTGATGCTAAAAGTCAGAAGTCTGATGACTGAATCAGTGGATCCAACCTGAGGGTCGGGACCCCACGAGGGGTCACTAGACCGGTCTGAGGGGACACTAGACCGGACTGAGGGGTCGGATGATTTAAAGGACCAGAATCAGAACAACTAAAGGACATCAGTAATGACCTCTGACCTCTGACCTCTGACTTTCTACTGGACGTCCTGTCGGGGTTTATTCCACTATAATGAGCAGCTGGATGACGATATCACTTATTACACCACTACTACTAATACTACTAATACTACACTGTACTAATACTACACTGTACTAGTACTCTGTTACAGTAGAAATACTAATACTACACTGTACTAATACTCTGTTACAGTAGAAATACTAATACTACACTGTACTAATACTCTGTTACAGTAAAAATACTAATACTACACTGTACTAATACTACACTGTACTAATACTCTGTTACAGTAAAAATACTAATACTACACTGTACTAATACTCTGTTACAGTAAAAATACTAATACTAC
The DNA here is from genome assembly GCF_043250625.1 of Sebastes fasciatus. Classification (NCBI taxonomy): domain Eukaryota; kingdom Metazoa; phylum Chordata; class Actinopteri; order Perciformes; family Sebastidae; genus Sebastes; species Sebastes fasciatus. Next base: position 37,742,342 of record NC_133800.1, read on the forward strand.
ACTGTACTAATACTACACTGTACTAATACTCTGTTACAGTAGAAATACTAATACTACACTGTACTAATACTCTGTTACAGTAAAAATACTAATACTACACTGTACTAATACTACACTGTACTAATACTCTGTTACAGTAGAAATACTAATACTACACTGTACTAATACTCTGTTACAGTCGAAGTACTAATACTACACTGTACTAATACTCTGTTACAGTAGAAATACTAATACTACACTGTACTAATACTCTGTTACAGTAAAAATACTAATACTACACTGTACTAATACTACACTGTACTAATACTCTGTTACAGTAGAAATACTAATACTACACTGTACTAATACTCTGTTACAGTCGAAGTACTAATACTACACTGTACTAATACTCTGTTACAGTAGAAATACTAATACTACACTGTACTAATACTCTGTTACAGTAAAAATACTAATACTACACTGTACTAATACTACACTGTACTAATACTCTGTTACAGTAGAAATACTAATACTACACTGTACTAATACTCTGTTACAGTAGAAATACTAATACTACACTGTACTAATACTACACTGTACTAATACTATGTTACAGTAGAAGTACTAATACTACACTGTACTAATACTACACTGTACTAGTACTCTGTTACAGTAGAAATACTAATACTACACTGTACTAATACTCTGTTACAGTAGAAATACTAATACTACACTGTACTAATACTCTGTTACAGTAAAAATACTAATACTACACTGTACTAATACTACACTGTACTAATACTCTGTTACAGTAGAAATACTAATACTACACTGTACTAATACTCTGTTACAGTCGAAGTACTAATACTACACTGTACTAATACTCTGTTACAGTAGAAATACTAATACTACACTGTACTAATACTCTGTTACAGTAAAAGTACTAATACTACACTGTACTAATACTACACTGTACTAATACTCTGTTACAGTAGAAATACTAATACTACACTGTACTAATACTCTGTTACAGTAGAAATACTAATACTACACTGTACTAATACTACACTGTACTAATACTATGTTACAGTAGAAGTACTAATACTACACTGTACTAATACTACACTGTACTAGTACTCTGTTACAGTAGAAATACTAATACTACACTGTACTAATACTCTGTTACAGTAGAAATACTAATACTACACTGTACTAATACTCTGTTACAGTAAAAATACTAATACTACACTGTACTAATACTACACTGTACTAATACTCTGTTACAGTAGAAATACTAATACTACACTGTACTAATACTCTGTTACAGTCGAAGTACTAATACTACGCTGTACTAATACTCTGTTACAGTAGAAATACTAATACTACACTGTACTAATACTCTGTTACAGTAAAAATACTAATACTACACTGTACTAATACTACACTGTACTAATACTCTGTTACAGTAGAAATACTAATACTACACTGTACTAATACTCTGTTACAGTAGAAATACTAATACTACACTGTACTAATACTACACTGTACTAATACTATGTTACAGTAGAAGTACTAATACTACACTGTACTAATACTCTGTTACAGTAGAAGTACTAATACTACACTGTACTAATACTACACTGTACTAATACTATGTTACAGTAGAAGTACTAATACTACACTGTACTAATACTCTGTTAAAGTAGAAGTACTAATACTACACTGTACTAATACTCTGTTACAGTAAAAATACTAATACTACACTGTACTAATACTCTGTTACAGTAGAAGTACTAATACTACACTGTACTAATACTACACTGTACTAATACTACACTGTACTAATACTATGTTACAGTAGAAGTACTAATACTATACTGTACTAATACTACACTGTACTAATACTATGTTACAGTAGAAGTACTAATACTACACTGTACTAATACTCTGTTACAGTAGAAGTACTAATACTACACTGTACTAATACTACACTGTACTAATACTCTGTTACAGTAGAAACACTAATACTACACTGTACTAATACTACACTGTACTAGTACTCTGTTACAGTAGAAATACTAATACTACACTGTACTAATACTCTGTTACAGTAGAAGTACTAATACTACACTGTACTAATACTACACTGTACTAATACTACACTGTACTAATACTACACTGTACTAATACTCTGTTACAGTAGAAATACTAATACTACACTGTACTAATACTACACTGTACTAATACTCTGTTACAGTAGAAGTACTAATACTACACTGTACTAATACTATGTTACAGTAGAAGTACTAATACTACACTGTACTAATACTACACTGTACTAATACTATGTTACAGTAGAAGTACTAATACTATACTGTACTAATACTACACTGTACTAATACTATGTTACAGTAGAAGTACTAATACTACACTGTACTAATACTCTGTTACAGTAGAAGTACTAATACTACACTGTACTAATACTACACTGTACTAATACTCTGTTACAGTAGAAATACTAATACTACACTGTACTAATACTACACTGTACTAATACTATGTTACAGTAGAAGTACTAATACTACACTGTACTAATACTCTGTTACAGTAGAAGTACTAATACTACACTGTACTAATACTACACTGTACTAATACTATGTTACAGTAGAAGTACTAATACTACACTGTACTAATACTACACTGTACTAATACTCTGTTACAGTAGAAGTACTAATACTACACTGTACTAATACTCTGTTACAGTAAAAATACTAATACTACACTGTACTAATACTACACTGTACTAATACTATGTTACGGTAGAAGTACTAATACTACACTGTACTAATACTCTGTTACAGTAAAAATACTAATACTACACTGTACTAATACTACACTGTACTAATACTCTGTTACAGTAGAAGTACTAATACTACACTGTACTAATACTCTGTTACAGTAGAAGTACTAATACTACACTGTACTAATACTCTGTTACAGTAGAAATACTAATACTACACTGTACTAATACTACACTGTACTAATACTCTGTTACAGTAGAAGTACTAATACTACACTGTACTAATACTACACTGTACTAATACTCTGTTACAGTAAAAATACTAATACTACACTGTACTAATACTACACTGTACTAATACTCTGTTACAGTAGAAATACTAATACTACACTGTACTAATACTACACTGTACTAATACTCTGTTACAGTAGAAGTACTAATACTACACTGTACTAATACTACACTGTACTAATACTCTGTTACAGTAGAAGTACTAATACTACACTGTACTAATACTCTGTTACAGTAAAAATACTAATACTACACTGTACTAATACTACACTGTACTAATACTATGTTACAGTAGAAGTACTAATACTACACTGTACTAATACTCTGTTACAGTAAAAATACTAATACTACACTGTACTAATACTACACTGTACTAATACTCTGTTACAGTAGAAGTACTAATACTACACTGTACTAATACTACACTGTACTAATACTATGTTACAGTAGAAGTACTAATACTATACTGTACTAATACTACACTGTACTAATACTCTGTTACAGTAGAAATACTAATACTATACTGTACTAATACTACACTGTACTAATACTCTGTTACAGTAGAAGTACTAATACTACACTACTAATACTCTGTTACAGTAAAAATACTAATACTACACTGTACTAATACTACACTGTACTAATACTACACTGTACTAATACTCTGTTACAGTAGAAATACTAATACTACACTGTACTAATACTCTGTTACAGTAGAAGTACTAATACTACACTGTACTAATACTCTGTTACAGTAGAAGTACTAATACTACACTGTACTAATACTCTGTTACAGTAAAAATACTAGTACTACACTGTACTAATACTACACTGTACTAATACTCTGTTACAGTAGAAATACTAATACTACACTGTACTAATACTCTGTTACAGTAGAAGTACTAATACTACACTGTGCTAATACTCTGTTACAGTAGAAGTACTAATACTACACTGTACTAATACTACACTGTACTAATACTCTGTTACAGTAGAAATACTAATACTACACTGTACTAATACTACACTGTACTAATACTCTGTTACAGTAGAAGTACTAATACTACACTGTACTAATACTCTGTTACAGTAAAAATACTAATACTACACTGTACTAATACTACACTGTACTAATACTCTGTTACAGTAGAAATACTAATACTACACTGTACTAATACTACACTGTACTAATACTCTGTTACAGTAGAAGTACTAATACTACACTGTACTAATACTACACTGTACTAATACTCTGTTACAGTAGAAGTACTAATACTACACTGTACTAATACTCTGTTACAGTAAAAATACTAATACTACACTGTACTAATACTACACTGTACTAATACTATGTTACAGTAGAAGTACTAATACTACACTGTACTAATACTCTGTTACAGTAAAAATACTAATACTACACTGTACTAATACTCTGTTACAGTAGAAGTACTAATACTACACTGTACTAATACTACACTGTACTAATACTATGTTACAGTAGAAGTACTAATACTATACTGTACTAATACTACACTGTACTAATACTCTGTTACAGTAGAAATACTAATACTATACTGTACTAATACTACACTGTACTAATACTATGTTACAGTAGAAGTACTAATACTACACTGTACTAATACTACACTGTACTAATACTATGTTACAGTAGAAGTACTAATACTACACTGTACTAATACTCTGTTACAGTAAAAATACTAATACTACACTGTACTAATACTACACTGTACTAATACTCTGTTACAGTAGAAGTACTAATACTACACTGTACTAATACTCTGTTACAGTAGAAGTACTAATACTACACTGTACTAATACTACACTGTACTAATACTCTGTTACAGTAGAAATACTAATACTACACTGTACTAATACTACACTGTACTAATACTCTGTTACAGTAGAAGTACTAATACTACACTGTACTAATACTCTGTTACAGTAAAAATACTAATACTACACTGTACTAATACTACACTGTACTAATACTCTGTTACAGTAGAAATACTAATACTACACTGTACTAATACTACACTGTACTAATACTCTGTTACAGTAGAAATACTAATACTACACTGTACTAATACTCTGTTACAGTCGAAGTACTAATACTACACTGTACTAATACTCTGTTACAGTAGAAATACTAATACTACACTGTACTAATACTCTGTTACAGTAAAAATACTAATACTACACTGTACTAATACTACACTGTACTAATACTCTGTTACAGTAGAAATACTAATACTACACTGTACTAATACTCTGTTACAGTCGAAGTACTAATACTACACTGTACTAATACTCTGTTACAGTAGAAATACTAATACTACACTGTACTAATACTCTGTTACAGTAAAAATACTAATACTACACTGTACTAATACTACACTGTACTAATACTCTGTTACAGTAGAAATACTAATACTACACTGTACTAATACTCTGTTACAGTAGAAATACTAATACTACACTGTACTAATACTACACTGTACTAATACTATGTTACAGTAGAAGTACTAATACTACACTGTACTAATACTACACTGTACTAGTACTCTGTTACAGTAGAAATACTAATACTACACTGTACTAATACTCTGTTACAGTAGAAATACTAATACTACACTGTACTAATACTCTGTTACAGTAAAAATACTAATACTACACTGTACTAATACTACACTGTACTAATACTCTGTTACAGTAGAAATACTAATACTACACTGTACTAATACTCTGTTACAGTCGAAGTACTAATACTACACTGTACTAATACTCTGTTACAGTAGAAATACTAATACTACACTGTACTAATACTCTGTTACAGTAAAAGTACTAATACTACACTGTACTAATACTACACTGTACTAATACTCTGTTACAGTAGAAATACTAATACTACACTGTACTAATACTCTGTTACAGTAGAAATACTAATACTACACTGTACTAATACTACACTGTACTAATACTATGTTACAGTAGAAGTACTAATACTACACTGTACTAATACTACACTGTACTAGTACTCTGTTACAGTAGAAATACTAATACTACACTGTACTAATACTCTGTTACAGTAGAAATACTAATACTACACTGTACTAATACTCTGTTACAGTAAAAATACTAATACTACACTGTACTAATACTACACTGTACTAATACTCTGTTACAGTAGAAATACTAATACTACACTGTACTAATACTCTGTTACAGTCGAAGTACTAATACTACACTGTACTAATACTCTGTTACAGTAGAAATACTAATACTACACTGTACTAATACTCTGTTACAGTAAAAATACTAATACTACACTGTACTAATACTACACTGTACTAATACTCTGTTACAGTAGAAATACTAATACTACACTGTACTAATACTCTGTTACAGTAGAAATACTAATACTACACTGTACTAATACTACACTGTACTAATACTATGTTACAGTAGAAGTACTAATACTACACTGTACTAATACTCTGTTACAGTAGAAGTACTAATACTACACTGTACTAATACTACACTGTACTAATACTATGTTACAGTAGAAGTACTAATACTACACTGTACTAATACTCTGTTAAAGTAGAAGTACTAATACTACACTGTACTAATACTCTGTTACAGTAAAAATACTAATACTACACTGTACTAATACTCTGTTACAGTAGAAGTACTAATACTACACTGTACTAATACTACACTGTACTAATACTACACTGTACTAATACTATGTTACAGTAGAAGTACTAATACTATACTGTACTAATACTACACTGTACTAATACTATGTTACAGTAGAAGTACTAATACTACACTGTACTAATACTCTGTTACAGTAGAAGTACTAATACTACACTGTACTAATACTACACTGTACTAATACTCTGTTACAGTAGAAACACTAATACTACACTGTACTAATACTACACTGTACTAGTACTCTGTTACAGTAGAAATACTAATACTACACTGTACTAATACTCTGTTACAGTAGAAGTACTAATACTACACTGTACTAATACTACACTGTACTAATACTACACTGTACTAATACTACACTGTACTAATACTCTGTTACAGTAGAAATACTAATACTACACTGTACTAATACTACACTGTACTAATACTCTGTTACAGTAGAAGTACTAATACTACACTGTACTAATACTATGTTACAGTAGAAGTACTAATACTACACTGTACTAATACTACACTGTACTAATACTATGTTACAGTAGAAGTACTAATACTATACTGTACTAATACTACACTGTACTAATACTATGTTACAGTAGAAGTACTAATACTACACTGTACTAATACTCTGTTACAGTAGAAGTACTAATACTACACTGTACTAATACTACACTGTACTAATACTCTGTTACAGTAGAAATACTAATACTACACTGTACTAATACTACACTGTACTAATACTATGTTACAGTAGAAGTACTAATACTACACTGTACTAATACTCTGTTACAGTAGAAGTACTAATACTACACTGTACTAATACTACACTGTACTAATACTATGTTACAGTAGAAGTACTAATACTACACTGTACTAATACTACACTGTACTAATACTCTGTTACAGTAGAAGTACTAATACTACACTGTACTAATACTCTGTTACAGTAAAAATACTAATACTACACTGTACTAATACTACACTGTACTAATACTATGTTACGGTAGAAGTACTAATACTACACTGTACTAATACTCTGTTACAGTAAAAATACTAATACTACACTGTACTAATACTACACTGTACTAATACTCTGTTACAGTAGAAGTACTAATACTACACTGTACTAATACTCTGTTACAGTAGAAGTACTAATACTACACTGTACTAATACTCTGTTACAGTAGAAATACTAATACTACACTGTACTAATACTACACTGTACTAATACTCTGTTACAGTAGAAGTACTAATACTACACTGTACTAATACTCTGTTACAGTAAAAATACTAATACTACACTGTACTAATACTACACTGTACTAATACTCTGTTACAGTAGAAATACTAATACTACACTGTACTAATACTACACTGTACTAATACTCTGTTACAGTAGAAGTACTAATACTACACTGTACTAATACTACACTGTACTAATACTCTGTTACAGTAAAAATACTAATACTACACTGTACTAATACTACACTGTACTAATACTCTGTTACAGTAGAAATACTAATACTACACTGTACTAATACTACACTGTACTAATACTCTGTTACAGTAGAAGTACTAATACTACACTGTACTAATACTACACTGTACTAATACTCTGTTACAGTAGAAGTACTAATACTACACTGTACTAATACTCTGTTACAGTAAAAATACTAATACTACACTGTACTAATACTACACTGTACTAATACTATGTTACAGTAGAAGTACTAATACTACACTGTACTAATACTCTGTTACAGTAAAAATACTAATACTACACTGTACTAATACTACACTGTACTAATACTCTGTTACAGTAGAAGTACTAATACTACACTGTACTAATACTACACTGTACTAATACTATGTTACAGTAGAAGTACTAATACTATACTGTACTAATACTACACTGTACTAATACTCTGTTACAGTAGAAATACTAATACTATACTGTACTAATACTACACTGTACTAATACTCTGTTACAGTAGAAGTACTAATACTACACTACTAATACTCTGTTACAGTAAAAATACTAATACTACACTGTACTAATACTACACTGTACTAATACTACACTGTACTAATACTCTGTTACAGTAGAAATACTAATACTACACTGTACTAATACTCTGTTACAGTAGAAGTACTAATACTACACTGTACTAATACTACACTGTACTAATACTCTGTTACAGTAGAAGTACTAATACTACACTGTACTAATACTCTGTTACAGTAAAAATACTAGTACTACACTGTACTAATACTACACTGTACTAATACTCTGTTACAGTAGAAATACTAATACTACACTGTACTAATACTCTGTTACAGTAGAAGTACTAATACTACACTGTACTAATACTCTGTTACAGTAGAAGTACTAATACTACACTGTACTAATACTACACTGTACTAATACTCTGTTACAGTAGAAATACTAATACTACACTGTACTAATACTACACTGTACTAATACTCTGTTACAGTAGAAGTACTAATACTACACTGTACTAATACTCTGTTACAGTAAAAATACTAATACTACACTGTACTAATACTACACTGTACTAATACTCTGTTACAGTAGAAATACTAATACTACACTGTACTAATACTACACTGTACTAATACTCTGTTACAGTAGAAGTACTAATACTACACTGTACTAATACTACACTGTACTAATACTCTGTTACAGTAGAAGTACTAATACTACACTGTACTAATACTCTGTTACAGTAAAAATACTAATACTACACTGTACTAATACTACACTGTACTAATACTATGTTACAGTAGAAGTACTAATACTACACTGTACTAATACTCTGTTACAGTAAAAATACTAATACTACACTGTACTAATACTCTGTTACAGTAGAAGTACTAATACTACACTGTACTAATACTACACTGTACTAATACTATGTTACAGTAGAAGTACTAATACTATACTGTACTAATACTACACTGTACTAATACTCTGTTACAGTAGAAATACTAATACTATACTGTACTAATACTACACTGTACTAATACTATGTTACAGTAGAAGTACTAATACTACACTGTACTAATACTACACTGTACTAATACTATGTTACAGTAGAAGTACTAATACTACACTGTACTAATACTCTGTTACAGTAAAAATACTAATACTACACTGTACTAATACTACACTGTACTAATACTCTGTTACAGTAGAAGTACTAATACTACACTGTACTAATACTCTGTTACAGTAGAAGTACTAATACTACACTGTACTAATACTACACTGTACTAATACTCTGTTACAGTAGAAATACTAATACTACACTGTACTAATACTACACTGTACTAATACTCTGTTACAGTAGAAGTACTAATACTACACTGTACTAATACTCTGTTACAGTAAAAATACTAATACTACACTGTACTAATACTACACTGTACTAATACTCTGTTACAGTAGAAATACTAATACTACACTGTACTAATACTACACTGTACTAATACTCTGTTACAGTAGAAGTACTAATACTACACTGTACTAATACTACACTGTACTAATACTCTGTTACAGTAAAAATACTAATACTACACTGTACTAATACTACACTGTACTAATACTCTGTTACAGTAGAAATACTAATACTACACTGTACTAATACTACACTGTATTAATACTCTGTTACAGTAGAAGTACTAATACTACACTGTACTAATACTACACTGTACTAATACTCTGTTACAGTAGAAGTACTAATACTACACTGTACTAATACTCTGTTACAGTAAAAATACTAATACTACACTGTACTAATACTACACTGTACTAATACTATGTTACAGTAGAAGTACTAATACTACACTGTACTAATACTCTGTTACAGTAAAAATACTAATACTACACTGTACTAATACTACACTGTACTAATACTCTGTTACAGTAGAAGTACTAATACTACACTGTACTAATACTACACTGTACTAATACTATGTTACAGTAGAAGTACTAATACTATACTGTACTAATACTACACTGTACTAATACTCTGTTACAGTAGAAATACTAATACTATACTGTACTAATACTACACTGTACTAATACTCTGTTACAGTAGAAGTACTAATACTACACTACTAATACTCTGTTACAGTAAAAATACTAATACTACACTGTACTAATACTACACTGTACTAATACTACACTGTACTAATACTACACTGTACTAATACTCTGTTACAGTAGAAATACTAATACTACACTGTACTAATACTCTGTTACAGTAGAAGTACTAATACTACACTGTACTAATACTACACTGTACTAATACTCTGTTACAGTAGAAGTACTAATACTACACTGTACTAATACTCTGTTACAGTAAAAATACTAGTACTACACTGTACTAATACTGCACTGTACTAATACTACACTGTACTAATACTCTGTTACAGTAGAAATACTAATACTACACTGTACTAATACTCTGTTACAGTAGAAGTACTAATACTACACTGTACTAATACTCTGTTACAGTAGAAGTACTAATACTACACTGTACTAATACTACACTGTACTAATACTCTGTTACAGTAGAAGTACTAATACTACACTGTACTAATACTCTGTTACAGTAAAAATACTAATACTACACTGTACTAATACTACACTGTACTAATACTCTGTTACAGTAGAAATACTAATACTACACTGTACTAATACTACACTGTACTAATACTCTGTTACAGTAGAAGTACTAATACTACACTGTACTAATACTACACTGTACTAATACTCTGTTACAGTAGAAGTACTAATACTACACTGTACTAATACTCTGTTACAGTAAAAATACTAATACTACACTGTACTAATACTACACTGTACTAATACTATGTTACAGTAGAAGTACTAATACTACACTGTACTAATACTCTGTTACAGTAAAAATACTAATACTACACTGTACTAATACTCTGTTACAGTAGAAGTACTAATACTACACTGTACTAATACTACACTGTACTAATACTATGTTACAGTAGAAGTACTAATACTATACTGTACTAATACTACACTGTACTAATACTCTGTTACAGTAGAAATACTAATACTATACTGTACTAATACTACACTGTACTAATACTATGTTACAGTAGAAGTACTAATACTACACTGTACTAATACTCTGTTACAGTAGAAGTACTAATACTACACTGTACTAATACTACACTGTACTAATACTCTGTTACAGTAGAAATACTAATACTACACTGTACTAATACTACACTGTACTAATACTATGTTACAGTAGAAGTACTAATACTACACTGTACTAATACTACACTGTACTAATACTATGTTACAGTAGAAGTACTAATACTACACTGTACTAATACTACACTGTACTAATACTATGTTACAGTAGAAGTACTAATACTATACTGTACTAATACTACACTGTACTAATACTCTGTTACAGTAGAAATACTAATACTACACTGTACTAATACTACACTGTACTAATACTCTGTTACAGTAGAAGTACTAATACTACACTGTACTAATACTACACTGTACTAATACTCTGTTACAGTAGAAGTACTAATACTACACTGTACTAATACTCTGTTACAGTAAAAATACTAATACTACACTGTACTAATACTACACTGTACTAATACTATGTTACAGTAGAAGTACTAATACTACACTGTACTAATACTCTGTTACAGTAAAAATACTAATACTACACTGTACTAATACTACACTGTACTAATACTCTGTTACAGTAGAAGTACTAATACTACACTGTACTAATACTACACTGTACTAATACTATGTTACAGTAGAAGTACTAATACTATACTGTACTAATACTACACTGTACTAATACTCTGTTACAGTAGAAATACTAATACTATACTGTACTAATACTACACTGTACTAATACTATGTTACAGTAGAAGTACTAATACTACACTGTACTAATACTCTGTTACAGTAGAAGTACTAATACTACACTGTACTAATACTACACTGTACTAATACTATGTTACAGTAGAAGTACTAATACTACACTGTACTAATACTCTGTTACAGTAGAAGTACTAATACTACACTGTACTAATACTACACTGTACTAATACTCTGTTACAGTAGAAGTACTAATACTACACTGTACTAATACTACACTGTACTAATACTCTGTTACAGTAGAAGTACCAATACTACACTGTACTAATACTCTGTTACAGTAGAAGTACTAATACTACACTGTACTAATACTACACTGTACTAATACTCTGTTACAGTAGAAGTACTAATACTACACTGTACTAATACTCTGTTACAGTAGAAGTACTAATACTACACTGTACTAATACTACACTGTACTAATACTCTGTTACAGTAGAAGTACTAATACTACACTGTACTAATACTACACTGTACTAGTACTCTGTTACAGTAGAAAGTATTTAAATGTAGTTAAAGTATAAAACTGACTGTTCATCAGAGTATTAGTACTCTGCAGTAACAGCAGGATGTAACTGTTGTAGTTAGTTGAAGAGGAAGAGGAGGAAAAAGAAGAAGAGGAAGAGGAAGAGGAAAAGAAAGAAGAGGAAGAATATGAGAAGAGGGAGGTGGTGAGCTCCTCTCTGTTCTGCTTCATTATCAGCTCTAAAAATACCACGTGGTTACCATGGCAACGGGCTGAAGGGCTTCAGTGATATCGTGAGGAGGAGGAAGAGGAGAGGAGAGAGGAGAGGAGGAAGAGGAGAGAGGAGAGGAGGAGGAGGAAGAGGAGAGAGGAGGAAGAGGAAGAGGAGGAGAGAGGAGAGGAGGAAGAGGAAGAGAGGAGAGAGGAGGAGGAGGAGGAGGATAGGAAGAGAGGAGAGGAGGAGGAGGAAGAGGAGGAGAGAGGAGAGAGGAGAGAGGAGGAGAGGAGAGAGGAGAGGAGGAAGAGGAGGAGAAGAGGAGAGGAGGAGAGGAGGAGAGGAGGAAGAGGAGGAGAAGAGGAGGAAGAGGAGGAGAAGAGGAGAGGAGAGGAGGAAGAGGAGAGGAGAGGAGAGAGGAGAGGAGGAGAGAGGAGAGGAGAGAGAGGAGAAGAGGAGAGGAGAGGAGAGGAGGAAGAGGAGAGAGGAGAGAGAGAGAGAGGAAGAGGAGGAGAGAGGAGGTGAGAGAGGAAGAGGAGGAGAGAGGAGGTGAGAGAGGAGAGGAGGGGAGGAGGAGGAAGAAGAGGAAGGAGGAGAGAGGAGAGGAGAGAGGAGAGGAGAGGAGAGGAGAGGAGAGGAGAGAGGAGAGAGGAGAGAGGAGAGGAGAGGAGAGGAGAGGAGAGGAGAGAGAGAGAGAGGAGAGGAGAGAGAGGAGAGGAGAGAGGAGGAAGAGGAAGAGGAGGAGAGGAGAGGAGAGAGGAGGAGGAGGAAGAGGAGGAGAGAGTAGAGGAGGA